>NC_135507.1:80454690-80704690 GCF_052857255.1 Amblyomma americanum
TCTGGGAGGTGGGCCTGCGATGGAACCGTGAACGTGACTTTGTGAAGTGGACTACGAACAATTATTTCAGCGGCAGCCGCTGCGACTACCTCAGCGCGACGGGAGATCGTCACTCCTCCTTTTAACTTTCTATCTCTCGCATTCCTTCCCCTTCTTACAACTTACGCCTCGTGGCACATTTTTCGAATAAAAAAGTGTATATCTCACTGCTTCGGTTACTATACTCAACTATTTTGTGTCCTTTCTTCCTATTGTCTTTAAATTTGGAACAAGTTGATGATGATGATTATGGATTTTTATGGCGCAAGGGCGTCTATGGCCAAAGAGCGCCATGGCACAAGGTATTATTCGATTACTGAAGGGGGGTCAAGGACCCATTTTCCAAGCATTTCAGCCCTTACTAGGCGAGCACCAGACCAGCTTGCACCCATTGTACCACCGGTGAGTGCCCGGCGGCACTGTGGATCGAACCCCGCACCTCCCGCATGCGAGGCGGGTGCTCAACCACTCGAACACCGCCGATTTGGAACAAGTATGTGCATTCCTTTCTCAGCGAATTATGCAAACATTTTTATGGGGCAGTGGGGTGGTGCGCCCAGGCACCCCCCGCTCGCCATGCATTGCAGTGAAGCGGCGGGCGTCGAAAGAAACCGGTCCCGTGTGTCGGCGCTGTTGCAGCATGGGCTGCAACAGCAAATTGCCACAGAAAATATCTATGATAATTATAGGGGAAGCTCTTTGTTGTTTGAGGCCAGGACGGGAGTTTTGCGGAATAAAACATATAGAGTCAGGTACCACGAGATAGACACGTTGTGCGTTGCATGCACAGAGGAGGACACGGCTGAACACTTGATACTTTTCTGTAAAGGGCTTCACCCTACAGTAGAAAGCAGCGGGGCTGATTTACCCAAGGCATTGGGGTTTAAGGACAGAGAAGGGAAAGTAAATTTTAAGCGGGTAGAAGTAACCAAGCGAAGGTTATCTGATTGGTGGCTAAAATCAAGACAAGATTAAAATTTCATAACTCATGGCTAGGTGGTTTGAGCCACCGCCCGATTCAAAGGGTTCAGCCGCATCCGTCCATCCGTCCGTCCGCCCGTCCGCCCGTTCGTCCGTTCGTCCGTCCGTCCGTCCGTCCGTCCGTCCATCCATCCGTCCGTCCGTCCGTCCGTCCGTCCGTCCGTCCGTCCGTCCGTCCGTCCATCCGTCCGTCCGTCCATCCGTCCATCCATCCGTCCGTCCATCCGTCCGTCCGTCCGTCCATCCGTCCGTCCATCCGTCCGTCCATCCATCCATCCATCCATCCATCCATCCATCCATCCGTCCGTCCGTCCGTCCGTCAGTCAGTCAGTCAGTCAGTCAGTCAGTCAGTCAGTCAGTCAGTCAGTCAGTCAGTCAGTCAGTCAGTCAGTCAGTCAGTCAGTCAGTCAGTCAGTCAGTCCATCCATCCATCCATCCATCCATGATGGGATGGTTGTGCTGCGCCGCTGGTGACGGTTGCGCGTGTTCTCGCCTGCTCAACGAAAGTTTTCGCGCGATTTCTTTGTGATGCAGTGATCACTGCTGGCCGCCCGACAGCGAAGCAATGTCGAATCGTCGGCGGCAGAGGCACTGTTTTGCACCTGGGTGTAAAACGGTGCCTGTGCATCTAATGACCGCCCTACACCCACCCAATTTTTTATTGTCGTGAATTACCACCTTTCTTCCTATAATCTGGGAAACGCTGTGAGCTCAGGCAATGCCGACAGTAATGAGCCAGTCAGTTCCTTGCTGGATGCATATGGTGCTCACACCGTAGAGACTGATATTGACAAATTCATGGAGTCGGGTTACCTGTCATTGGCAGAACGCAAACTGTGCCGAATTTCTGCAGACCACAGCGGTTACGTGATCGAAAAGAGCGATGACCGGCTGATCCACTACAAGGCAGGTTGCAGAGCACGCAAATTTATTTTACGTGGTTACTGTTTAGAGTGCTCAAACTTGCTTCTGCAGGCACCAAATGAGGCGAGCCAAGAACGTGAATTCCCTGCAATATGTGACAAAGGAGGGTTGCTTTACCCGTTCCGTGTGCACTTCTTGACTGTGGCAAATCTGGAGAATTTGTGCACGACGTTTTTCAGCCAAGAAAAGCTGTGCAGTCACAGCATATAGTTGACGTTATGCTATTGGGGAAGTTCGAGCTTTTATGTGGTGTAGGGTGCAGCCAGCACACTGAAGCGCTTACAGCCAGCACTGCCAAGTTTCATGTCCTGACAAAACTGCACATTTAGGTAGAGGGCATTAACGAGTCGCCAGAAGCACATAGGAAAAAGAAGCTTAAAGGCAAAGTGAGTCGGTGCTTGTAGTGGGGTGGCATGTTGCGAGTACACACAAAAGCATGAATACCCTTGAAACGTTCGACAATGGGATTCAGTAAGCATAGTTGCAGCGTTCAAATGAAGCATTGGTTTGTTTTGTGAAGTTTTTGTTTTGATTCCAGCCGTGTTATTATATCAGCGGTATTTGACCACACAATTTGGCAAGAATGCCTCGTTGAAAACAGAGAAAAATAAAAACGAGAGTAGTCACTCACACAGTTTCTAAAATTCTCGCATTGCTTACAGCTCGGGATTTTTACCCTGTTGACAAGATCTGGGTGTGGACGCCGGTACGCCGTCGAGGTGTCTCCGAGAAACTCATGAAGCGCCACTTTGGCCCGTATACGGTTCTTCGCCGCATCGATGACCTGAACTTCGAGGCGCTGTCCGAAGGAATGCGACCGTCATCTCGTCCTTCCCCCCACCCTGAAGTTGTGCACGTTGTCCGGCTGAAGCCGTATTACGCGCGATAATCGCCTGCATTTCCCACTGCCTTTTACATCGGCCAGCAATATTTCTGGGCCCCTACGTGGTTTTCCGCCAAGTGCTTTTGCTCTCGGGTTAGCATCGGGACGATTCTTCTTTATAGAGGGAGGTAGTGTAGCGAAGAGAAAGTTGAAGCGCGATTGCCGCGTGCCGACGATGACGCTGCTGATGGCGGACCTGCCTGCTCCTGTGCAAGGGCTCCGAAAATTTCGACCGCCTAGGGTTCTTTAACGCGCACTGACATCGCACAATACACGGGCCTCTAGAATTCCACTCCATCGAAATTCGGCCGCTGTGGCCGGGATCGAACCCAAGTCTTTCGGGCCAGCAGCCGAGTGCCATAACCACTAAGCCACCGCGGCGTCAAAACACTACTTTTCGGCAGAAAAAAGTCAGTTCATAGCCCCGTTTATTAGCAGCATAAAAAAGAAGCCTGCAACTCGGTGCTTCGACGCAGTACCATTCTGAACAACGACCAAGAGGCTTTATGCGTTACCGTGGGCTGGTTATGCTGTAGGTGTTCGAAACAAGGTACCTACAACAGGTTTTAAAGGTGCAGTAAAGAGAATTCTGAGCTGGTATTTTTACCATGGGATCTCGACCTACACGGTCCGAGAATTCTTAGAAAGTTTGAATTATTGTCCTGTGCAGCCGATTTTTCTATTCCTCGAATTAAACGTCCCAGCATCAGAGTTTCTTCAACTGACCTCCGACAGTAGGAGGAGTGAACCAACGCGTAGGGTGGCTTTCAGGCAGTAGCGTGGCGGCTTCGCTTTCGCTGTCGGTTTTATTTTGTTTTTTACTTTGGTTTCCCTGAATAAATAGCTCCCGTCGCAGACAACATAGCCGCAAATTAGGCCCACGAAGAAAAAAATACGCGTGGACTCTGCTTAATGTATCACTCCGGCGATGGCAGAGTGGCAAGCCGCCATGCGACTGGCTGAAAGGCACTCGACGCGTTGGCTGAGTCCTCCTACTTTCGGAGGCGAGATGAAGAAAAAAAAAATCGGCGGAAGCCCGGATGTTCAAGTCTATTTTATTGTATTTAATAAATTGGTCGCACAGGACACTATATACAAGTTTCTAAGAATGCTTGGAGCGTGTAGATCGAGTTCCCGAGGTAAAAATAAAAGCTCCAAAAAATTTTATTTGCACTTTGCCAATCTAAATAATGTGCGGCAAGGCGAAAGCCTTTGGCCTTGCCGACTGGGATTCTGGCTTCGTAGGTTCCCATACCAGTGGCACTCCCAAAGGTTTCTACTTTGCCACACTTTCGATCTAGACGACGTTGTTGGCGCTTGCGGTCTACTTTCTCTGGCCTTCTTCTCTTCTTCTCTGGCTCCTGGCTTCTCTGGTGGCGGCACGCAGTTGGCACCACCAGCGCGCACGGCGTTACCATGACGATATCGGGTGTGACGTCACCCTCTCCCGTCGCTATATCGACGCATTTGGTTGTTTTCTTTGTTTTTCGATAATATTGGTTATAATTAATTAATTAATAACTCTACAATCATCAAACTTGGCGTGGGGATTACATTTTGCCCCCTTTATCTGGTGGTTTTATTCGTTTTCTCCTATCCTGATTCGTGGAAGACAGCGTTACACCGGACGCGCGAATATGAGCTATTAAAGGCTTTCGCCTTAAAATCCTCTTCAGGGCACTTTTATGGCTTTGTCTCATGTCTGGGTGTCAAAAAATATCTGAATGTGGCTTCGGACACTTGAGTGCAGTAGTGTCGTGCAGAGACCCAGGGGCGTGGCCCGACTTTCTCTCCAACAATAAAGCTTTTCTCTCTCTCTCCCTCTTCGGATGCGTGCTGGTTTGCGGGAAAAGCTAAATAACGTCACTGCTGTTATTCCCACTTGGTCGAGAGCTCCTTCGTCTGAAGCTCTTGAAAAATGAATACTCAAAGGGGCAATGTTTCAATGGAGGCAAAATGCTAAGGCGTCCGTGTGCTGTGCGATGTCAGTGAAAGTTAAAGATCCCCAAGGGGCCGAAATTATTCCGGAGCCCTCCACTACGGCACCTCTTCCTTCCTTTCTTCTTTCACTCCCTCCTTTATGCCTTCCCTTACGGCGTGGTTCAGGTGTCCGCTGAGATGTGAGACAGATACTGGGCCATTTCCTTTCCCTAAAGACCAATTTAATTTTAAAGGGGAAATGAAACGTAGTAGACCAGCATGAACTGTTCACTCCGCTTAATTAATCATATTTGAAAACCAACGCGATCAACACGCACGACAGAATTTTTTTGTCGCGCATCTGTCGCGCGACACAATTTTGTGTCGCAAGACAAGCTGTCTTGTCGTGCCTTGTGTCGTGCGACAAGCTTCGTATCGTGGGTTCTTTCGCGCGACAAAGTTGTTTTTAGTAGGTTCTGCCGCACGACAGACATCTTTCCTGCATTTTGTCGTTCGAATAAGGTCCCTGTCGCAGCATTTGTCGCGCGACAGGTTTCTGTCACAGGTACTGTCGCGTGACAGAGGGAGTCGTGCCGCGCGACAGAGATTGCGCGCCTCAGCAAAGTTGCCTGTTGTAGGTTGTCACGCGACAGACTTCTATCGCGCCTCTTTTCACAAGACAAAAGTACCTGTCGTGCGGCCTGTCGCGCGACACAACAGCTTGTCGTGGAATATGCCGCGCGACAGATACCTGTCGAGGGATGAGTCGCGCGACAGATACCTGTCGTGGATTCTGCCGCGCGATAGATACCTATCGTGGGATGTGTCATACGATATATTCCTGGTGAGGGCAATTGTTTTACTGCAGAATTCTAGAAATACTGTCGTGCTGTCGTGTGACAGCGATAGGATCAAATTGACCAAAGATGCTTTAAAGCGCGTTCACTGTGGCGAGTCGCGAAGAGGATGCGAGGTGCTCTGGTCTGTTGGTGACGGGCACCGAGCGAAATGAAGTGCTCATTCACATTGGCGAATCGAGTTTTCAACTCGCTTCCCGCGACCTGGCTCTCTCACCGAACGAGAATTGGCTTAGAGGAGAGGCACTGCTCGAGCACTCACCTAATTCCCTTTTGTTCCCACATGACAATGTGACGAAAGTAGTGCATGCTCAAGAGTATAATGCGGCTTTGAAAGCCCAAAAAGCTGTAATGCACAAGCGACGAAGCCAGCGGTGCCTGCGTATCCGCATGCGCTTGCGGTGGCCGCATGTAGCTGCAGCCACGACAGCCTGCACACCAGTCGGTGTGCGCAAGTCGAATGGCGCTACTGAAACTCAGTGTCCCCTTGGCTTTTGTGACATGTTCAAGCTATTTAACATAATATACCGCTACTACTACATGCGCAGAAAAGGCCAAGGACACTTCTATGCGTCGCGGAAAAGAATGTCGTTAATCGTCAATCAGGGAAAATTACTCGCCATAACCATCCGGCTACACAAAGGCAGCATGTGTGTATATGCACGCAGTTCTCTGTATAAATGTTCAAAGCAACCCCGATATCATTTTCCCGCGTTTCAGTTTTAAGAGCGTCAGCTCTTACTACTTACGTTTGTCAAGGACACGTCTGTCTGCAGGGAAGGTCAAATTGGCCAAGACAGTTACCACGCTATATCACATAGCAACAGCGGGCGCGTAGAGCCTCAGTTGTCACAGATACCTTCCATCCGTTTTACATATGCCAGTATAGCGGCTATCGAAGTGGAACCCCGGGGACCCCCATTTGCATCAAATTTGGGGGCCGCCCGTTTGACGGACAACGATCGAAGTGGTGTCATTTGACTTGTGATGTTCCTGAGGATAAAATAAATATTTAGATGAAGCCCAAAATATGTGTGGGATTCGCGCCGACGACCTTTTCGTCCCCAAACCGTGCATTCCGGGGACTTCCAGACAGCCATATGGCCTAATCGTTTGTCGCAGAGGGTTCCGGATGCGGTCAAACAATTGCACACGTTTATAAAATTCGTTAACTGATATATAAGGAGGAAACATACCGGATATAGCGAAGGTGGCTGTAAATCGCAATAGTAGTGCAAAATATTTGAAGTAGATGACGCTGCTTGTATCTTAGAACGAATGTTTTCGAAACGAAACGCCCTCAGATGTTTGTATTTTGTCTTCTCCACGTTTGCTGAGCACCCAGATCTAGCACCCCGATCTAAACATTTGAAGCTCTCGTAGCTAACGCTCTTAAGTCCAACGCTGATGTAGTGTTGGCGGAGAATTTTTTTTTTTTAGCGGCAGTGACGTGGTGCTTACCATAAAATAGCAAAAAAAAAATACTTTACGACGTCGTTCATTGCCTTCACCGAAAATTTCATGACGGTGACAGGAAAATGTCGCTAAATATAGACAGCAGCGTCTGCAGCCGAAGGTGAAATGCGGCAGCCGGCGAGCTTGAACCGATTTGATTCTAGGTCGAAATGAGAATAAAGTCTTGGGACTCACGTCAACCGCGCGCTATAAAGAGTTTTGCCTGCTTTGACACAGTCTAGCTCCTGTGCACCCGCGCTCGATCCTCTAAACTACTCTGGTCCCAGTGTGACTGTGTGCTATGACAATCTGAGCGAAAAGGAGGATGTCTGGGGGTTTTGGATGTGCACCACGGCCATACAGTTGAGAGACATGATAACGTACAGGCGCGGCATGCCATGCTGAATACCGGCCGCCAGCGTCAGAAAAATGCGACAGTAATGTTTGTTCAAGTCCATACTAAGCCGTCGGTTGGAGTATCGTTGGCCAATATCGAGTCGTTGGTAGATGCGATAACAGAAATACAAACAAATGTCTCCCCACGGCGTCTTTAATTGCTGCTGCTCAATCAGGGCTCTCGTGGCCTCAGCTGGCTCCGCTCCTGAAGGTGTCGCGGAAACCGAGCATATCTTTGTTTTACTATGAGACGAGGTTCACAGTAAAACGATGACGAGAGCAGCACCTCAGCGCTAGCCAGTTTCGAAGTGCACTCAGCTGCTGCATCGATGTGAAACCGGCTAGGCTTAGCGACGACTAGGGCAGCCAGGAGGTAGCGCGTAGTTCATTGCCCGGCGCGACCGCGGTCGGCGTCGTTCCCAAAAGCTCGCCTCGCTCACTGATTGGCTCAAGAGCTTGCGACCTTCACTCGGAAGACTGGAAAATCGAGAAGCGAGCGACTGGCGCTGCGACTGAGCGATACTTTATGCCCACGTTTGCAGTACTGGTGAACAACCTTTAACGCCCATATGCTTGGGTTATCGGCTGCGTTGCGGCGAGTCTTAGTTAAGATCGTCCGCGACGCCATCGTCACCGCCCGTGACGCACAGGCTGAGAACTTCAATTCCAGTACGTGCCGAAACAGCTCGTATTTATCGTAACGATACGAACTCGAAAACACGGCTGCTTCGATGCGCTAGTGGGCTCTTGCTTGTTAAACTACACGCGATCAGGATGCGGCGAGTGCTAGCCGCTGTTGCATATTAGCTAAAGTGAGACGCAAGTATCGACGTAATTTCGTAACGCAGTTGATATCAAAGCAATCCGCTGGTACTGGTCACCGATTAAGCTCCTAAGTTTCATGATCTCCGGTGAGCATGCCAGTGTCGCGAAAAAAATGCATCGCAGCTACTCTTCATCGTGCCAATTGCGTTCAACTTATCCACGATATTCGCCAGCTTGAGATACGGCGCTTTTCTTCGCTGTTTTTGTCGCAACTTAGTGATTTTATCTGGCATCAAACGAAATTGCATTCTCTTAACACCGTCGTCTGCTCCGTCGTCTGCTAGGGAATCCGGGTCACTTCAGGGGATCACAGGATCGCAGCTTCTACAAACGACATGCCAGAAAAAGTAACTGAAAGCGCTTTAGTATTCTTAAATAATCTAAAAATAATTTAAAATAATTGGAGTGTCTTTGTTGTGAAGATAATATAAATATTCGTGGTTTAAAAAACAAATTTTTTTCGTCGGTTGCAATTTTTCACCGACACGAAAGCGCAGCCGTCGGCGCCATTGCAGCGCAACCGACGCGTCGTGTTTTGTATTATTTGCCTCTTTGAGGCATTGCTTGAGTACTTGTACGGCGGACACGTGTGAAGAACTCATTGAATAGGAAGGTGAGGAGGAGTGTGTTTTGGAAGTCAACGACCAGGATTTCGGGCTGTTAACATTCGCGAGTTGCAACGGGTAGGCCATGAAGAAAGACAGTGCTGCGACGTCTTGTCATCTGCAAAGGGAACGAAGACACCTGCGCCGTTTTACTAAGCCTGGATGAATCGCATGGCCGGTGAGTCCCGCTCTGCGTTTCTTTGCTAATTATATGTATTCACACGCGCTATTTGTATGCAGCTATATAGCGATGTGAGTGGATGCAGTCCGCCTGCGGTTGCCGCCGCAGCTATAATGCGGCGCCAAAAAAGCAGGGCCTATATCCTGCGTGACAAGTGTTGTTCTCATTGTCTTTATGTGCATTTAGTACTCGCGTGCCGTGGTAAATAAAAATGGCACCAGATATCACAACAGAGTTACGCTTTCGCTTGCTAGCTCTTCGACACTCGGTGCAAAAGCATGGATTTGCACTGCATAGAAGACGATGAGCGAGAAGTGCCGCGCGGCGGAGCGCTCGCGCTAGGCCAGCTGCGACCAGACACCGCACTATTTTGCTCTGGGTTAGTACTCATCGGATTAGTGCTTGTGCCTTAATATGCGTCATACTAAATTATTCTGAGACAGTGATCGCATGCGAAAGGCTAGTTCATATTCATCGCCTTGTCATTTGTAAACTTGTCTGTGCTTCCCCAGAGGAACAGGATTTGAGGCAGTGTTATGTCAAAGTTAGATCAATCATGCGTCTCCTGAGCTGTGAACGTTGATGCTTCCTCTCCTTCTGAGCACTGCGAGCTGTCGGAGATGCAACTGCACAATTATTTAGGTTTTCTACCTTTTTGCTATATCCCTCGCTTTTGCGGCCCGCATTCAAGTCGTTCGCCATTGTCGATGTTTTTTTTGTTACTTATTTTCGCTTTGTTATTTATTCTTCGTTGCGTGCCATCAGCTGTGGTGCCGGCGATTCTCCGAGCTCGGAACTCTTCCCAGGCACGGGATTTTACCCACAGACCTCCCTTCGCCGCACTCATGAGTGTTCTTTGGTATTTTTTTTGTTTCTCTTGCCCTTACTTGCATTGACAAACGACAAACTTGTGCAGCTTTTAATTGTATGCAGATTTGTTAAATGTGCTAGCAATTTTTGTATGATGCTAAGCTGTGCGTTGAGATATCAAGCTTCTTGCTTGTAAAGGCATGCTTTTTTCAATTCTCTCTTCCCATTTAACCAAGGCAGACTGGTTGCAACTTTCAATTTAACACCTAGACATTGGTGCAAGGCACCATGATAGTAATTAATGAAAACCTGCACATCCTATATTCAAATTGGCGTGCAGTATTTCAGCCAGCTCATCTTTCAGTGTGGTTATAACAGTCATTGTGACTCTTCTCAAAGAATGTATATGGGTGCATTACATAAAATCTGTTCTTGTTTTGTCATGGGCTAGCTCATAGGTTTTTATTTACTTATATTACGTCTAAGTTTAATTTTTAAATCAGTAGACGATTTCCTCTCTTGTCATTCATGACATAGCTACAGCCACTGACAGCTGTTGTTCTGGATGTATTTATTTGCAGTTGCCAGCGGCCAGCATCTATTGGGCCATGCGTGCTTCCTGCCTTCGGCTGTGTCATCCCTCCTGATCCGTTCATGGTAGTTATTCTTTTTCAGTGATGCATATCTTAGCTGTCTATTTAGAAAAATATTTTCAATATAGGCTTGCAGCTAGGTTTAGAAATGCATGAAACTCTAGATGCACTTCACAGCAGTACCTCAGCTTATAATTACCGGAACTGTAGACTTGTACAAAATATAGTCGCTGATGTAGCTCTTGACGCGGCTGCTGTTAACATAAACGTGCTTTGACATTGCACACCTGTTGCCTGGTATGCATATGTGTCCTCGAAAAGGACCTATATGTTAATTTATTCTTTTAAAAACATTGTGCTCTACAATGATGGTTTACCAGTATTTCTGATACAGAGACCAACTTGTCAGTAATGTAACATGGCACGATGACACCAATCCTTGTATGGCATAGCATCCTTGCAATGCACAGGGCAAGCTGCTGTCAGCACAGATTTATTGCTGGTTTATTGCCATAGCATATAATTATACTGCACAGTTTGTACCTCTACCTTCTTAAAGCTGTATACTTGAAAAATTTAAAATTAGTTGAAGGAAAATTCAAGGAAAGGTAACAGTAACTGTCTCACATTTTGGTGGAGACTTGAACCATGATATAAGGGAGGGATATAGAAGGGAAGTAATGAAGAGCTGATGCCCATGTTAGATGCCCCTCTTTAGTTAAACATACCTCGCAATTAACACATTTGGTGCAAAACAAACATGGGACTTGCACGCTCACAAGCACCCTCATGTCAGTAAAACAAAGTGCCAATGTTCCCGTACTTTAGAGCTTTGCTCTTAAAAGCGCAGCTGACTGCTGCTCAAAGTTGAGAGCAAAATTATGTCTACGTTTACTCATGTGTAGCATGCAGTGCTGATGCCATTTGCAATGGTGATTGACATTGAGTCGCATGATGCGCAGTCCGTTCCTGGAGTTAGTGATTTTGTCTGTCGTGTGAATGTGCTGTTAAAATTAGTGCAGAACAATGGTTCTCCAGTTTATTTTAGGTAACTGTGTCCTGTGCCACATGCTACCACCCTTTTTCCTAAAATTTACTAATCTCATTCAGCCATCTGATTGCCACCCATTCATGCATTCACCTACTCTTGGAATCCTCCCAGTGTTTTAGTGTGGTATTGCTTATATCTTCTCTGCATTGCACATGAACTGCACTTCCCCTTTTTTTTTATTTAGTCAAGATATCTCTGTTCCTGTTTCTTGCATAAGCATAGGAGATGACTCAAGTGCACCATCTGGGCTTGTGATGCAATGTGTAGGGCCCTTCGTTTTTGAGTAAAACCTGGTTTCTCCCTACTGTTGGACCAATAAAGATTCTTAAAGATCAGGTTCAACGCAATTTCTGTGCAAATGTGCCTGTAAGAAAGTGTGGTTTTAAGGTGCACAATCCAAAGAACTGCTGGAGTGTAGTGGATGTCACATAATTCTTCTGACGGATTTTTAAAAAGAATTCTGGTTATTTTATTTCCCTTTTAATGTTTATTGTTTGTCGGTTGCTTGTAATTTTTGGATAAATTGAAAACTATATGTACTCACTGGTATTTAATTCCAATAATTATACCCATTATTATGAAGCTGTGTTGGAAGGTAGGTGTGCATTTAGTATGCATGCTTTGAATTTCAGTGATTGTTTCTGCAATGCAAAATGGAGGACAGGTCTCTGCTGTGCGAGTTTTTTCCAATGGAGTGAAAGTAGCTGGAGCAGTATTTGCTACTGTGTCACCCAGCCAAAAGTTCTCCCATAGACCACTGAGCTTCTGAATCCCTATGGCTTAAATCTCGAAGCTCTGGCTGCCCTTTCCGAGGTTTTCTGCATTAACGAGTGCAAGCCCAAGGGGTCAGAGCTAACAAGCATTTGAAACCACAGAGCTATACACAGTAGTACTGGGGCCGTGCAGCAAGTCAGTGTAAATTAGGTCGCGATAAACGTGGTTTACTGTAGAAAGCTAGTGTGAAAAAATAGTTGCGCTCACAGAAACCGCTGTTTTTTTCTTAGTCGGTCATTGAAACAAAGCAATGCATGTAAAATTTGATATCTCACTGATCCCTCAATTTTTTTCCAGCTAAAGACCAAGAGTTGCATGGAAGTTGTGCATGCCACCAAGTTGCGTGTGATTTTTGCCAGGGACCTGGAGCAGGCTGGGAAATTAGTGGATGGCCAGTGGTATTCACTCATTAAGGCAAGCTTTTTCTGTAAGTACAGTTTTTGGCATGGCATTGCTTAGGAACGCATGCACTAATCTGACTACTCTATGCCCGCCCATGCTTCAAGAATAATGAAGTACATGAAAAAAATTGATTGTCGAAAAAAATTGCCGCTTCTGTTATGTTTTTTCAGGAAAGTATTTGCCATTTAAAGGGCTGTGAAAACCTTAAAATTATTATGTGCTTGTTGTGGCATTTTTTTTCAAATTTCTTCCACGTCTATGTTGGCCTGACCTTGTAGCTTGTCTTCATGAGATTGGCTGCAACCTACAGTTCGCTTTTTTGTTGCTCCTTTATTGCCTGTCACAATCTTTACCTTGCATGGCCGTGTCATGCAGTTTGGGAAGTAATGTGATCTTATTTCTGCATTGGCCTGAAGTGCAAGCTTTTGCATGTGGGGCAGGTTTATGGTGTCCTTTTGTTTGCTGTAACTGCAGTTTGGCCATGGGGGTTAGAGGCTTAGTTGTTTTTTTATTTTGATGCAGTGTCATATACTTCATGCATAAAAATAATGAAGTAAGCACTATTTTTTGTAATAAATGAACATTCATTATAGCTGTGGCCATTATAAGTGCACTTGACTCTAAAATGGCTGTCTTCCGGCATTCAGTATTACATCTTAAAACCAGCCGGAAGACACAAAACAGGAGAAGAGATGAGCACAAGATGAGGCTGGCCTAACAACAGAAATTTTATTGAAGGAAAGTGGCCAAAGAAGACCTGCAAAAAGATTCATGCACACAAAACCCCAAAGCAGTGAGAGGGCAAAAAACAATCGAAAGACACTGACGTACTAGTAAACCATCTAAAAAACTAATACCTTACAGTGAAGGTTCACCGACCGTTTAGCCAGGCACTTGTTTTTAGCCTTACTGATGTAGTAAGCCTCAGCTATATCAGGACAGATTTATCACTTCCCTAAACCACTGATGTGCCGCGGAAATCAGGCGTGCAAAGAGAAAGGTCATCCTCCGATTGCATTCACGAGATTGAACGTGCAGTGTCAGGTAAGAATTCGCCTTTTTATCTGTACAGTGAAAGTGCTCTCAGCCAGGCGCACATTCAGATATCTGCTTGTCTGCACATAGTAGTTTCAGCTACGAGGCAGTGGAATTCAAAAAACCCGTTTACTTTTGCAAGTGGTGAACATTTTTTATCTGCCACTGTGCATAGCGGGCGATTACCCGTAGTTGTATCAAGCCTAGTTTGAACGAAGAAGCAAAGGGCTCCTACCTTACTTTTAGCGGTCAAGACAACAGCAACATCATACTTTGGTGCATCTTTCTTGGGACGGTGCGAAATGGCGTGGAGGTAAGGTATAGAGACCGTCTTTTTGTGCTGCTCAACTACGTCAGCATCAAGCGAATGGTCCGTTCCTTCGAGAGAGTAAAAACACACTCTGACAGGTGCGCGAGATGGGTAAGTGGGAACCCAGGTGCCATTGGCTTGGAAACCTGCTCCGAGAATGCATTCTAAACACTGTGATGGCATGACTTCCATAAAGCGGTCGTGATGCATGCGATTGCCAACCTGTCCTTCACCAGCCTCGAGTGGTTCGACTCATAGCTAAGAGGCTTCCTGATCTTGAGCTGTGCCGCCAACAGATGTGGTCGTCCGCAAAGCGCAGGTCTAAGTCAAGAAGCTACAAACGGTTATGCTTAGTGAAATTCAGACATAAACGATAGGCTTTGACCACATGCCTAAAGATTTCTAAAACGTCTTGTGCCAACTTATCTGAGCCCTCCTTGTGAAAAAAAATTAGGTAGCTATCAACATAACGAAATGCTACTATGCCGAGGTCTTCCAAACAGGGCTTTGATGCAGTATCGACTCTGGACAGAAGAATGTCGCGGAGGAACAGTGCAACCTGGAACCCTCTGCATATGCCTGATTTCTGATGTAAATACCGCCTTGCCAACTCACAAAAGTGGAGTTCTGTGGAGTTCTAGTTTCTTGTGGACAGCAACCTAGGCAGGTGCTCTGCAGTGAGCATTGACATGGAGGGCCTGCACTATTCATTGTCACATGATAGACCTCTCAGGCATGTGCAAACTGCATCAGGGTGAACAATGAACATGCTTTTACAGATGATTGCGTGATTTAGGTTGCTGGCTTCGTGGGGCTGTTGTCCTTTTACTGCAAATCCGCATTTGTCAGTTGGCAGGGCGGTATTTACACGCAGGTCGTACCTTTGCTCAGCAACATTTTTTGTCTAAAGTCGATAAGGCATTAGAGCCCTGTTTGGAAGACCTTGGCATAGTAGCATTTCGTTATGTTCATGACTATCTAATTTTTCTGGACATAGAAGGCTCAGATAAGTTGGCACAAGATGTTTTAGGAGTCTCTAAGGCATGTGGTCAAGGCCTGTCTTTTACATCAGAATTGTCTAAGCAGAACCGTTAGCAGTTTCTTGATGCAGACCTGCGCTTTGTGGACGAATATGTTTGTCAGGGCTACAGCTAAAGATCGGGGAAGGCTCTTTTTAGCTACGAGTCAGACCACTCGTTGCTGGGGAAGGATGGTGAAGAGGTGTATTTGTCGCTGGTTAAGGTCAGTAAAGATGGAAACACTTGATGGGTGTGTAATCGTGTGCATGACATCAGCTTTACATAGGTCATGCCATCACTGCTGAGGACGCATTCTTGTAGCAGGTTTCCAAGCAGCTGGGTTCCCACTTGGCCATCTCAACAACCTGTCATAGTATGTTTTCACTTGCTCGAGGGTAAGGAACACATACTCCGATGATGCTGATACACCTTACCTCCACAATATTTCACAGTGTCAAGAAAGTCGCGGGAAAGCCTAATGCTGCTGTTGTCTTAACAGCGAAGTGCAAGACAGGAGGCCTTTGCGCCGCCATTAAAAAGGCTTGATAAAACTGGGTACTTGTCCACAAAGGACAGTGTCACAAAAAAAGGTTCACCACTTGCAAAAGTAATGGAGTTTATTGCGTTCCACTGCCTTATGGCTGCAAATAATATGGGCAGACAGGCAGATATCTGAATTAGCACCTGACTGAGCACATTCACTCAATAGGGGGAAGGCAAATTCTAATCTGGCACTGCATGCTCAATCTTTTGAATGCAAATCTGAGGATGACCTGTCTCTTTGCACGCCTAATTTCCACGACACATCATTGGTTTATGGAAGGGATAAATCTGTCGGTAGATAGTTGAGGCTTACTACATCGGTAAGGCTAAGGAAACGTGTGGCTAAGCCGTCGGTAAACCTTCACCGTAAGGAATTTGCTTTTTTAGATGATTGATTAGTATGCCAGTGACCTTTGATTGCACTTTGCCCTTTCACTGCTTTGGGTTATTGTGCGCCCGTATCTTTTCGCGGGTCTTCTTTTGCGGCTTTCCTTCAATGATGCCGCCGCGGTGGCTCAGTGGTTATGACGCTCGGCTGCGGTCCCAAAAGACGCAGGTTCGATCCTGGCCGCGCCAGTCAAATTTCAATGGAGGCGAAATTTTAGAGGCCCGTGTACTGTGCGTTGTAAGTGCACGCTAAAGAACGCCAGATGGTCAAAAATTCTGCAGCCCTCCACTACAGCGTCCCTCATAGCCTGAGTCGCTTTGGGACGTTAAACCCTCACAAATCAAATCAAATAATCAAAATCTTCAATTAAATTTTTGTTAGTCCCGCCTCTTGAGCTCATGTCTTCTTGTGTGTTCTGTCTTCTGGCTTGTTTTAAGGTGAGTCAGTACCAACTCGGCCAGTCATAAGCCTTGTTCAGTATTACAACATTTTGAATAAAGTGAGAAGTTTACTGGGCTATGTTGCCGGGGATCGTGTCCGCAGCAGTTGTGGGCAACTCAGAAGAGATAGCGTCATACGATTGGTTGTGTAATTGGCAGAGGATGTTGTGAGGATGCTGCTCGAAAAAAAATTTCATAACCGGATAATTATTTACAGCCAAAAATGTCCAAAAAGTGGCTGGGCCAGAGAAGAAGTGCTGTGAAATTTGAAAACGCTAAAAGTAGGGGGAGCTACAGCTACAGCGTAGTGCCAAGTTTGAAAAACAGGAAGTATAGAGAAAGCCAAAGCATGGCGCCAAGTTTGAAAACTCGAAATGAGCAATCACATGACCAGTGATAAGTGTCCTATACAACCAGGAGATAGGAAAAAGAATGATAAATTAGAGGCAATTAGGTAATTATTGAGAAGCAAAAGGCAATGAACGGGTGATTAGACTGGGTGGGTATTCAGTGAGTGGGCAGGAACGATCCATGCAGGAAAATTTGAAAACTTGAAATCGTTGCTTGAATGAAATGAGGGTAAAGTAAGAGTTAGTTGATAACCAATCAAGTCAACGAGAAAACAACCATGGCGCCAAATTTGAAAGGCGACCAGTGTCGAGGAGGCGTCAACGCTTTCACATTTTTTTGGGCAGGTAGCAGCGGTGATCTCTGTTTTTGTTTTTTTCAGCCAAGACAAAAACCATTTATCTTGGCTCATGTGCGATGTATCTAGGAACCTGTGGCCAGGACAACGCTGGACAGCATGCATCAGCAAGCTCGAAAAAAAAGCACTAAACAGTAAATAAATATTGATCATTTTCATTTCATTTCTAGTGGTTTTGTGCACGAATTACTCTGGAATGCACAAAGCTTGTGTTAATTGGCAGGCGACCATTAACAAGCTGTGCATTTTTGTGCACTGCCTACTCCAGAACACAAATCCTGTGTTAATTGAAAGGTGACACAGTAACGACTGTTACACAGTGTACGAGCACTACACAAGACACACTACAGAAGACAAGCCAACTACAGAAGACAAGGCAGACTACAGAAGTCATGACAGACTACAAAAGAGAGAACAAACTACAGAAGACAGACTATAAAAGACAAGAAAGACTACAGAAGACAGGACAGACTACAAAAAACAAGACAGACTACAGAAGACAAGACAGACTACACAAGTCATGCCCAAAATACGACAAGACTACAGAAATTTTCTGTCTTTGAATCCTGTAGTGTGTTTTGACTGGGAAACCTAAAATTCCGTTAAATTTGAAGTTATACTGTGTGACAACTAGTTACTAAATGATTTGTTTCCCCTTTCAAAGAATAGTACTGTGTTCTGGCAACATTTCTGGACGCCCTAATCACAGTTTTGTGAGGGAAAGTCTCTTTTCATGAACATGTGTTTGTTTTTTCTTCATTAGTTTTTATCACGATAGAGTTAAAGGCCCCATTTCGCAGAAAATCTTGCGTCGGCTTTGTCGGCGTTGGGGGCGAAAAATAACGGGCATGGTACGGGTAGGTGGTCCTCAGAGAGCAACCTTGGAGGCAGATGGGCCGCCTAGGTCACGTGACCTGGCGGCGTCGTAACAATCAATCCGCGGGGTAGTGAGAAAACTGCTCACTGTGGTAGATGGAAGTTAAATTAATGATTGGTCACTCGGGAAGAGCACCCTAGGTCTCACAAGCCCCATACCGCTGGGAGCACCTGCCATCGCGGTGGTGTTGCGCATCGCGGTGGTGTTGCGCATCGCTTAACCGCTGCACCACTGAGCCTGGAGGAATATGAGGAGCTGCCAGGGATTTACGAATATAGAGAACGGCCTCCTGCATATATGAGTATTACCCCATTACGATATAGCGTCACACTCTTAAGGCGGAGCTTATGTAAATGCCTCCTCCACTTTCGCTGTGTGCACCTTGTCTTCGTAGCAGCGGCGACCCGGCACAAAAGGAAGTCCGACTTCGATTCTGACAAAGGTGCGCCCGCTATGCATTGTCTGCAACATGCTGCTGTTCGCTGAGCGTTTATTCTGGTACGCCGTGGGTGCAGCCGCTTCAAAACCACATTAGTAGCAAAAAAAACTTTTCTTTGTTGAAAAACTTTTGCAGCACTGCGAGATTAGTGTTCCCTGGAGACGCGAGCATGTTTGAACGGGATGTGTAACGTTGTCGGCGAAGCACAAATCCCTGGCAACATACGCTACTGGATTATACATTCCCTGCCACACTGTGTGCGTTGTAGGAGAGTGGCCATTTTTCAACCGCGATGTTATCGCGTACGTGTGTTCCAGCGCCTCCCATGCTTACCAAAGGCAATGTGTGACGTGAGCTGTGGAAAGATAAGTCTCGACAACTGCGCCGTAGGTTCAATATTTAAAATTTGAGGTTAGCAACAAGGCATAGCATAGCATGGAAAAACTTATTGAGTTCAGATCAACTGTCGGGGGGTGGACTTGCCCTCCAGTCCTCGTCAGACCGCCGAGATCCCTTGAAACCTGGCGGCTTCGAAGGCTTGTCTGATGATGGTCTTCTGCTCGTCAAAGTTCTGGCTGCGTATCAAAGCCTCCCATGACTCCTTATTGTTCATTGAAGTGGTGGATTGTGCGCAAGCCTACATCATATGGGCTAGGGTCACCTGTTCTCCACAGTCTCTACATTTGCCGTCGTTTAAGCACTGTAGGAACCGACTCAGTGTGGCTGGGTTCGGAAAAGTATCCACCTGTAACTGCCTCCATGCTGCTTCCTCCTTCTTGCCAAGCTTCTTGCATGGTTCTGGATATTCCCGTCTGCTAAGTCTGTAGGACTGCGTGATATCTCGAAAATAGTATACCCTCTCGTTTCCTGCAATGTATGCATCCTCGGAGGGGGTTGTCACACAAGCCCAGGAAACAGAAAAATGCCTCTCGTTTTCACTGCTGCCCCAACGCTCCGCCTGACGCAGAACACTCAAAATCACCGCGGGAATTTCGAATGTTTGGTACATTCCATCGATTTCCTACGGCCTTTGTAAGCTGGTGGCGTGCGCGCATAAAGTATTTTACAGGTCAGCGTTTTCAGCGCCGAAGAATACTGGGCCATGACAATCACCGCGTTCGCACAGTCTCACCAAAGCCTTCAGCTACGTGAAAATTACCTGTAAAAATGTTTCCATTGAATTACGTGGTATTGGTTACTGACGCTACCAACAGAGGACACTAGTTACTCATGTGCAGCTAAGCTTGGCATAAGAGTCACCCGCGCAGCATGAAGTAGACTGTGAAGACTAGCGGGCGTGGCAGCGTTGTCACTTCATGCATTCTTCAGAAACCATTAAATAATTTGATTGAAGGCGTGGAACGGAGTTATGTACACGTAAACACGTCTTCCGACTCTCACACTACTGTAACGTGGTGGTGACGTTGAAGAACACAGTAGCAATACTGTGAAAGACAAAACTAACTTTTATTGGGCGAACCTGTGCCCACAAAAGAGGCTACACTTAGAGCACAACGGAAGTGGCGAACACGGTCGGCGATCGTCGAAAATCTGATCCGCGGGTCAAGCGCGTCAGCTGTTATATAGCAATAGTCGAATGTTCCATCTAATCGCTGGGACCCGCGTGCCTTCCACAAAGTTCTACACCATTCGCGTCAGGCGATGAAATCAGATAACATAAGGTTCGGCTACAACAGACAGCGAATAGAAGCATAGATGACTTGCCAGAAACTTCGGATAGATGCAAGCGCGTCCCGCGCTGTGCGATAACACTTGTTAGGCGGCGAAACGTGGTGGCTCGATAAAGGTAAGTACACGTGTCAATATGCAACGCGCTACCAAAAAAAAAACGAATACGTGCGCTAAACGCGTGCGATTCCTCATTCCGGGGGTCTAGTATTTTCGCAACACTACTGCGAGCAAACATGTGTACAGGGAGGACGCCAGGGCTACAGTCGGCAGTCGACACTTGGGACTTCACGCTGCCTATGAATGGCTGCCACTGTTTTTCCCTCTTCCATGACTTTTTATGCGCTGTAGATGAGAGTAATTGGCGTCAGGCGCTGCGAGAGGGGCAAGCACAGTGGGACAAACACGAATGCATATCATTCATATCTTATAAGCCAATCCCACAACCTTTAACAGTTGACTCCTCAAAGAGCCGACCGTTGAACGAATGAACCCAAATTGTTGCACAAGTAAACAAGAACCTCGAAAGCTGTGCAGCTCTCCCTAACATATTTTCAGGTGTCGCAGAATGATTCTTCCTTTAGACGTCGCTTTAATGTCACAATGCAAATTTAAGAATAACAGATTATATAAAACATGCATATTTTTATGATATAGTGCCTTCGTGCCACTATGAGTCACCCAGTAGTGACGTTGAATCCTATCGGAAAGCTATCGTTCTTGGCAACGCCAACAGTTGGCCTCGAGGCCTCCACTGTCGGCTGCGGCTGCTGAGAGGTGGCAGTCTCCTCTACCTCGAGTGGCGCCACCGTGGGTGGCGCCACGGTGAACTCGTCCGTGTAGACGGTCGCCAAATCGGGAATCCCCGGCGACGGGTAGAACTGGTCGTCGTCAACGGCCGTGCTCTCTTCGTCTGCGACAGCTGGCACGGGTGGCGGTTCGTACGCTGGCAGACCCGCGACCAACGCTGCATCCTCGTCCACTGACTGTCCCTGAGCGGGAGCTGTCCTCAAGGCTGGCAACACGGGAGGAGAGGGTACAGAAGCTGACATTAGCGAAACCAATGGACGCAGCTATGGTTACATTCATATGATGATGATCATTAATTTTTGCGGCGCAATGGCATCTCAGGCCAAAGAGCGCCATGGCACAAGGTATTCTTTTATACTCAAGATGGCGTCCAAGACCCATTTCTCAAGCATTACACCATAAAGAAGCCGAGAACCAGGCAGGGGAAAGCTTGTATACCCATTGTGTCACCGGTGGGAGCCCGGGCACGGCTACGACCACCGCAGGACAAAGGTCGGTACGAATGACCGCCAACTTTAGTTTTATGCGACCTCGAGCCACTCTGCCTTGTCAGAAATTTTAAGTAATCTACTAACCTTACTGGAAAAATTGCAGCGCAGCAGTAACAAATACGAGACGAGAAGGACGCAAACACAAGCGCTGACTAACAACTGTGTTTTATTGCTCTGAGCCAGCCTATATAAGAACTAGGTACAAAACAACAAAACAGAAACCAACACATCACCTCACGCATTCGTGGCACGATTATCGGAATTGTCTCCCGTTCCTCCAATCTTTCGTCCTATCATTGGCGTTGAGAAATGACATTTCTTTTTCAGTAAGGCACACAGAGGGGTTGCTGACACACTTATCTGCGCATCTTGATATCGCCAGAGCTTCTGCTATCAACCTCGTGGTGGTGTCCCGACACTTACGAAGAATAACTGTGCTTTCAAGGGCAGGGGTGCAGCCTTTGCACTGGCTACAGTGTAAGGCGAGTTCCCCTAAGTTTGGGTCCCTTAGGTTCCTTTTGTGCTCTTGTAGCCTTGTGTTCAGACATCTCCCTGTTTGGCCTATATAGATGCTGCCGCACGACAGGGGAATTGAATATACGACATCTTTTTCGCAATCGACGAGACGCGGACGGTGCCTCGTCATGCAGTCGGGCTCACGTTCGGTGTCAGAATTTACTCCTCTGCACAACTGATGCAGTTTCTTCGGGGCCGAGAAGAAAATATCAATTCCCGCTCTGTTTCCTATCCTTTTCAGTTTGTGTGATACTGCATGTAGGTATGGTATCACAGCTGCCTTTGTTCGACGTTCATTTGTGGTGGGCCCATTTTGCGATTGTTTCAGTATGCTTTCTGCAACAGCAATTAGGAGATGCGCTGGATATCCGGCTTGCTCAAGACGACCCACTTGGCTTCGAAAGGCTTCCTCTTTACGGTGCCCACATGTTTTCTCAAGAGCGCTCACAAAGCACGACTTCACAATGGCCTCTAACCTTACTATCTTCCGGCCTCTGATGCATTTCAGTCATGTAAGAGTACGTAGTGTCACCCTCTCTCAGGCTATCATCATCATCAGCCTTACTACGCTCACTGTAGAGCAAAATCCTCTCCCGTGTCTCTCCAATCAACCCTGTCCTTTGCCAGCTGCACCCACCCTATGCCTGAAAATTCTTAATTTGATCCGCCCACCTAACCTTCTGCCGCCCCCTGCTTCGCTTGCCTTCTGTTGGAATCCACTCTGTTACCCTTAAGGAGAAGCGATTATCTCGCCTTCGCATTACATGCCCTGCCCAAGCCCATTTCTTCCTCTTAGGATGGTATATTGACTACTATTCTCCTTAATTATAACAACCTCTGTGCGTGTAAGTTTCTTCGCATATAGTACACTCCACGGCCATCAATCGTAGCTGACGCTTTAGAACATATACTTCAACCGCGCAGCAATCGGTTTATATTTCGCTATAAACATTTTCATGAATTGTTAACTTTCTCAAATTCGACAAGTACCAGATGGCTTTAAGACTAAATACACGTTGAGCCCGTTGTAGAGGAGGTCAAGAAAACGGCAATAACAAAGAAAGGTTACCGCATCGTCAGCTTCCTCGGTGAATATTGAAAGGAATGGATAATATTACAATGTAACCAAACTAAACATTGAAAGTAGCTGTCAGTAGCTATTCTGATTAGATTTCTCTTCCTAAAGCGCGAAAGAAGAAAATTGCCTGTTTAATGTATGAGTTTTGTAATGGAACGCCACAGAAAATATAATTTGAGGAACACTTAGGCTCCGCTTTAAAAATATGGCACGATACCGACCATATATGCAGAAGGTCCTTCTCTACTTTACATTCATAGATCCCCGGGAATCCTCGTATAACCCTCCTGGCACAGTGGTGCAGCGGTTACGCGATGCGCCACTTTCCTGCGATGGATGGTCCCAGCGGTGCACCTTGAGCGACCAATCATTAACTGCCACCTTCCACGGTGGGCAGTTTGCTCACAATCCGGTGGGCAGGTTGTGATGACGCTGCAAGGTGGTGTGACCTAGGTGGCCTACCTGCTTCCTAGGTTTCTCTCTGGGAACCACCTGCTGGAGCTATTTCGTTGATTTTTCTCTCACAACGACGACGCCCACAACGCCTGCACCGGATTTTGCGACGAATGGTGCCTTTAACGCTGTCGCGTTAAATACGAATAATGGTAGTTACCTATTTGTCGGGAGTAGGCATACCTATGAACTGCATTGCAGAGAGGCACTGTGCATCTAGAATGGTTTGTAGATGTTGGTAGCCGCACACCGTTATGAGCCAGCGGCACAGGCTGCAGAGCGTGCCCCTGTCTTTGCACTAGACATACCTTCGCGAAAGACGATGAGCTCAACTAGTACGCTTGGTGTCCTGCCCACAGGATAGCGCCTGTTTACTACAGGTCTAAGCCACATTCGAGAGAGCCACGCTTTGCGATTAGCAGATTTTACAAGAGGCGAACAATTGTCTCGCACTATCTGACCGGCCGTTATTAAGTTTTACGATCGACGATTTTCAAAATGAAGAATGCAACGTGAATGTGAACGCTAGCAGATGGATATCAACAGCGAGGTATCATTGAACGACCAAATTACAGAATGCGAGATGTGCTTGAATATGCTCGTTTATATTTTATTATCGCCCTCTCCTAATTGCTGCGAATGTTTAAGAGTGAAATTACTGGCTCCTTCATAACAGTACCGACCACAAACAATTCGTGTCGACAGCGTGGAACTACAAGAAACAAAAAATTCCACAGTGTTTTCCTTCCTGTTGCATGCAATCTTGAATTACGCCTCGAAGCACGACATGGCAGTCCACAAACGCGTATCTCTAGTTGCGAAAGATAAGTAGTAGGTCAAATGTTTAGAGGAACCCCCAAGATGGAGTATATTTGTATTAAGGTCGTAATTACTCACTGGCATCCACCCAAGCGCAGCCATACGCCTACAAAGGAAAGCTATAAAGCTTTCTCAGAAACTTCGTTGTTAAAGAAAAACTCGTGCTGGTCCGGGATTGGAACCCGGGACCATCGTTTCAAGGGAACAGTCACTCTAGAGACTGAGTTAACCGGGACGGCAAGCTTATGGTAGGGCGAGAGCGAATTGATGAATATCTCGAAGTGGGAACGGTGATGGTCAAATGTCTAGGGGAATCCTCTAACACGTCCTGCTCCGCGTTATAATAATAATAATATAATAATAATTGGTTTTTTGGGAAAGGAAGAGGCCCAGTAACTGTCTCATATATCGTTGGACACTGAACCGCGCCGTAAGCGAAGAGACAAAGGAGGGAGCGAACGAAGAAAGGAAGAAAGAGGTGCCATAGTAGAGGGCTCCGGAATAATCTCGACCACCTGAGGACCTTTAACGTGCACTGACATCGCACAGCACACGGGCGCCTTAGCTTTTTTCGAACCCCGGACCAAGGCGAATTTTTCTCTACGTAGTTTCTGAGAAAGCTGTATAGCTTTCCTTTGTATCCGTATGGCTTCGCTCCGGTGGATGTCAATGGGCAATTACTCCCTAATTAAGATATGCAGTAATGGGGAATGAATGAAAGTCCCTACCAGTCTCCGACACCGTCACCACGAAGAGGACGAAGACGACGACGACGACTGACAGCGCAGCCACGAGGACGTTGAGGCCGGAGATGGCGCGCTGGTGGCTGGTCTGCTCAGCCCTGAGGAAAGAGGTCATAGCTCAGTCTGTTACGAACGCATGCTGCGGCTCAATAAAATTGGCGGTGGCTTAACTTGGCTAACCCTGGAATGCAGCGAAAGGCAAGCACGCTTGCTAAGCGTCTGATGTTCGACCATGGAAGCTCCGCTACACGCTCGCGACAGCAGTTCTATATTTCGGCCACACACCACGACCACGTGGCTATGACCTGGTATCACACTGTCTTACGACACCCCCATTGGATGTTCTTAAGCTCACAGGTCCAATAAAAAGGTCCCACAATGTCGAAGGTAAATTAAAGGCGATGGGTCAAGGTCAGGGGTCAATGGTTCGACACCATAGCTGTACCGCATAAGGTCATACACGGCTAACATGGTTGGGCTGAAGGTTCTTCAAGGTCATTCTCCGGCATACGCGACGACTGCTTTACCTAGCGTAGTGAAGCTTTTCGCTTCAAGAACTCTTTTATCGTCAAAGTGTGGGCAGAAAGAACTGAGGTCAATGCCCTAGTGCCTTATCATGCCAAATAATATGCTTACCAGTGCTCTGAAAAAAAAAACGGATACATAGTTGTTTGTTACGAAACTCTCTGAAAGCACCGAAACTTTGAAGTTCAAGAAACGTTCTTCCTGATCTGGCGTTAGCTGCCGTCATGGTTAGCATAGCTTGTAGAGCGACTGCCTCGGACTAGTGGTGGTCCCGGGTCTGAAAGAAACCTTAGAAAAATGCAGGCCTGTGCACTTGCTCCTTGAATCCATGTCTCTTGGCCATGATTACGAACGGAGGTCCAAGTACAGCTTTTTATTGCAAAAATTTTGAAAATTGAAAAATTGTAAGACAGTGTTATAGAAATATAGAAGGTAATGGCGAATTCTTTGAATATGTAGGAAAATCTCTCTTTTAAAGTGTTTCCAGTGATCGCATCGAACAGTTAAGACTGCCTTAGAAAAACACTGGGGAACGCTTTTCACAATAGCAGGAATATCAATGGAAAAAATATTCAAGACTACTGTTGGGTGATCTGCGGATATCTTAATTGTTATAGTGAAATCTTACATAGTATTGAAAAGTTGCGTTCATAAACGGTTTCCAGATGAATAATGCTTTTGTCTGGAATTGCTGGGTATGGCACTCTGGGAAGAATTTCCAGTTAGCAGACGCGCAGGGTCGAAGAGGACTCGACGTGACGTCATCATCCTGAGCGTTGTCACGGCGGTTATGTAATCAACGGGAGAGTTTTCCTTTGTCGGCGGGGAAACCAGTTCGCCGAGCAGCAGCGTTGGGGAGGCGGTTACTAAGTTGCGCGGTCATCCAGGGCTAATTGCCTCGCTGAAGGAAATTACACCGGAGACCTCAACTACAGCACCTCTTTCTTCCTCTCTTCTTTGACTAGGCTCGTTTATCCTTTCCCTTACGGCGTGGTTCAGATGTCCGCCGAGATACAACTATGTGAGACAGTTACTGCGTCATTTCTTTTATTCAAAAACAATTTTTTCCCCTGAGTGGCGGAGGCCAACTTTCCCACTGGTGAGGTGGTGAAATCCAAGTCTTCCTCTTCCTGCAGTGACTGACAACAGCGGCTGTCCCTTTCCATCTCAAAACAGCGCACAAGAAACACAAAAACACAGGGAGAACAGGACGGACAAGAGCGCATTAGCAACTGATGCCTGGTCGAAGATAGACTTCTCACTGAGTTAGGATGCACCAGAAAATTCAGCACGTGTCACACAATCGGCACACAATCAGCACATGTAATAGCGAAAGCTGCATGACAGCACTACCGGTACGGCCATCAGATACCGAGGAACATGCGTTCTTTTTTCAGCAATAACACTGATGTAGAACTTACACACAAGTCGTTACCTGCGGTGATTATATTCGAGGCCGCAAATACCTCTCTATCAACTTTTTTCTTGCGCGTCCGACGATACTTGTCGCACCCAAGTTGGGCACCGTTTTTATATGGATCATTACCAACTAGCCCAACTTTCTATTTTACTGGTCCCTTTCCATTTCCACGAAGCGTCGTGGTGCGAAGATAGTGGCATTATTTATTTTTGATCAACGACCGATGCGCCACGGGCCCATTATTCATGGTGATGCATCTTCGCCTTTAACGGTCATTGCTTGGAGGCAGCAACAAATCCACATGGATAGAGGAAGAGCGGACCATCTCCAACGAAACATCAGTGAGAGGAGAGCGGTACGGCCTCCTGCGGTGGGTGGCTGCCCAGGTCATCACGAGTGGCCATGTGACTGGGCACTGATCAAGTGCACAGATTCCCCAACTTGAAATCTCAGGATCTCTGACTGTTCTTAAGAGGGCTTATGGCCTGTGTAAAGAAACATTCAAAACTTTCAGATGTCTTCTTGCGTCTAAAGTAAATTCTAAATATGTGAACTAGCCTCTCCTGGAAGCTGTCCATCATCGTCTCATTGCAACAGCAGTCCTCCGAGCCGGTGCCCGTGGCCATCGGCCTGGCTGAAAAGATAAACCCAGTAGAACCAATGGCCCACATCTATCATCGAGCAGTCGGGGAAAGCACTTGTCAAGCCGATCGAGCTGTTCTGTGAGCCATATCGCCTCGGCACTGTGATTGTTGTCTGAAATGTTCTAGGGCGAAGCACGAATCTTTGTTTGTGTAACGCCATTTGGTTTTATACCGCACATGTTCGTTCTGCTGCGTACGTGCTTTGTGAAGTGAAACTGCCAGCAACACAGGATGGGCCGCCGCTGACTGAAGAACTATTCATTGACTGAATTCAGCATGTGCTGCCTGGACGAGCTTAAGTTTGAGCAGGTCTTGTTCTGGAAATGTTAGCCAGACTGACTGGAGAACACTTTAGGACAATATCGCCGGTTTGGTGGATCTAATTATCATATTTCGGTTCAGCAGATGTTATCGGAATCTGATACAAAACTGAGCCTACAAGATGAACGTGTACATACATTAGAGAACTTTCTGGTTGAAGCAGCATCACATGTATACAACGCATGCAAATTGACCGATAAGTATAAAATTGATATTACTTGCGATGGCATAAACTCAAAGCTAGAGCGCTTGTCGGATGTAGTGTACCTATTGCCGAGAATCTTTGCAGTGTTTGTTTGTTCATTTTTCAAAGTTGCCCACACGTCGCTTTATCGCTTTGTTTGTGATTCAAGGTGCGATCAGACTTATCTCGATTGATCGCAACCAGGCAGACTTGATTCTACGTTGTTCCAGAATGTGTTAGTAACTTGGCACGCTTTATCAGGAAAGTTCGCCATCAGGTTTAAATTGAGCACGGCCGACAGCGGCGGGTATTCTGTCCGACGACTGCCGAGCACGCTTGTTGCTACGCCGCCGACGGATCATTCCGTCCATTCTGGACACAAGCCAGCGTAATAAAGAGTTTCGTTTAGAAACCCTTTTCACTCTCTTCCTGCACGCCGGATTGCCGTCACTACTATGTGCCAGTAGCAGGTTTCTGCTCTTACTGCATTGAAGAGAGTTCTTTTCTTTCTTTGAGAAACCTCACAAGAGGGCACAGGTATATTCTTTAGGATGCCAACTGCTTAATCGAAGGACTCACAAGAGGAGCGGTCAAGTTTTCCGCAGCCAGTTGTTACCACCGGCGTTCTGCACATTTAAATTGTGCGAGAAAAATTGACACCGAAAGGAACTCTTGCCCGGTTCCATGCAACGCGCCACCAAGGAGCTTGTCCTGAGCGCATTGGAGCACTTGTCGGTCGACAGCGAAGATTTGGATGTTTGCTCCAACGCACATCACCAGGACACAGTGACCACCAACGTCTTGTGGGCTGCCACAAGCATCTAACCGAAAAACTGCGTCCACATAAACAAAGCGCTGCTGAATACTAAGAAGGCCACCGCTCAGGAGAGAAAACTACAAACTCTCAACTAAACCACTAGCCAGATATCAATAACGGTGCTGAAATAAAGGTATTCTCTGGTTTATTCTTCTTGTTCCTGCCTGCTCTCTCTGGTGAAAGAAATAAAAGAAAACCAACCATTGCACCCTTGCTAGTATTAATTATTGCATCGCGAATTAAGGCACTGTGATCATTATAGAGCAAACGTCGCGAATTCGCCGACGCCTCGCATGGTGAACCTGCTTTTATGCGCGGCACAAACGAGTGTAGCAAGTATTTCACCCACAGTGCTAGATCAAGGTACGTGACGTCACGGAGCGAGTGCGGAGGCCTGACGTTATTTACAAAGCTTTGGTTTGGTTTATGGGGCTTAACGTCCCAAAGCGACTCAGGCTATGAGGGACGCCGTAGTGAAAGGCTCCGGAAATTTCGACCAACTGGGGTTTTTTAACGTGCACTGACATCGCATGGTACACGACCCTCTAGAATTTCGCCTCCATCGAAATTCGACCACCGCGACCGGGATCGAACCCGCGTCTTTCGGGTCATCAGCCGAGCGACATAACCTCTGAGCCACCGCGGCGGCTCTAGGAAGCTTTGGTTTGAGCTCCTAATAAGAATTAATTTGTCTTTACGAAATTTCTCTGATGTCTGTATAGCTGTTGTAGCCATATGGGTGTGTTTGGGCAGATGAATTCACTAGCAACTCGGCGAAAGATACTTATTATGTTTTCTCTTCAGATACTACAAGCAGTGGGAAAATTCGTCTTAGAACTCTAACGTAATTGCAACAACCATTTCACATTCAAGCGTAACTCATTACCTTCCAAACTTGTGTCCTCCGAAGGGTGGTTTCCGGCTGGAAGCGAAAATATTCATGCATCATGGGGAATCGCAGTTATTCCCTAAATAGATGAAATCAACAAGCAGAGAAACCCTCAGGAGTAATTCGTTAACCGTGGCATGGTCCAGGAGGGTACGGTTTCTGTCGCTCTCGTAAGCACTGAGTTAATGACAGTTAGGCTTTCGTCGATCTTGAAGAGGAGCCTTGCACTAAATTGTCCGTTTCACTGTGGAGCTATATAGATATACTTTCCACAGTGTGCATCGGACACAATACAATGAACGTTTGGCATGCTGGCTAGCGGTAAATAAGAGTTCAACAGACTGATGTGCCTTTATATATGTCGCACGGCACATGTTTGAAACCTTGCAACACAACGGCAGGCATATCTTTATCTTCCTGTTATCTTCGCAATGATTGCTGTGCAAGGAAGTTTCTCAGGAAAAAAACGCAGGCGATTTGGCTGCCGAAACTTGACCGTTCGCTTGCTGTTCCACTGAAAATTATCTGCAGCTACACATGAACCTGCAACGGTACTTGCTCTCGAAGTTGTGCTATGTCGCTATGTGGCAAGCAATTGTATTATGCCCACAACTAGGATATCCCAACGAATGGTATGTCAGGAGCGATCGGCGAAGGGGGGTGGGGATAGAAGGAGGCAGCTGACTGCACAGCTATCCCTTTTTATTGTTTACACCGAGGAAAAGCGGACTATGTAAGTTTTCTTACAGTAACGCAATGTGGGCTACTTTTTGATCTGCTAGAAATGCTGCTGCCTGTGTTCGCAAAATTGCTCCATGCTGGTGTGGTCAAGAGAGCATAACGTACCTGATGACGATGTGCGAATGGCACTCGAGTTGACTGAAATCAAAGACCAGAAGAATATGTGGCAGAAATCGAAACGTATCAAGCGCTGTTTGAGCGATCTTCTCGTGTGGTCCGCAAACGTAATATCATACATGAAGCCAGCACATTCTTTGTAATTGTTTGCCTTTACTCGCAACTTTCATACAGAGCGTAAAATCTTCAGGCATTGGTAATAATTAATCGAAAAGTTAGGAAATTCGCCCCTGTATCCCCATTAGTATTACACTTTATCGCAATTTTTGTTTAAAAACGAGGGTTAAAACAGGAGATATATTACTTTACTGATAGGGAACACTGTTGCCAATTTTAAGACAGTCGTGGCAAGCTTTGTGAGATGCGATAGAATCTATTCACTGCACGCATTTGTAGACAATAGAGCACGCTATGGACTATCTACCGGAAATTAGCAGTTTACAAGTCTTGCCTGGTCGTACTCAGACACACAAAAACAGCATTGAGAGCTTACCAGAAGTCATCAGGGTTGTTTGACTTGACTCAGCTAAAGAATATTGAAGGAAAGGAAGAGAAACATTACCAAGAATTGAAGACAGTTTGCAAAAAGTCCCCGCGAAAACCAAGTGTACATGTGCTTCAATATACACAGTTCACCAAGTGGTAATTTAGCCGCTTTAGTGCGCTTGAGTCGTTTCAGAGCAAGGCATGACCTGAGCAAACTTTAAATTTTTTTCATTGTAAATTATAATACAGTTCAGACTGCGTGAAACTTTATGTTGTCAACAATGCAAAATATTTGTTCGCAAACGTGCTGACAAATCTAGCTAGGATCTTGCTGCTCCTAAATATCAAGATCGCTTGCTAGTCTGTAGAAGCGCGCGACAAGAAAATTTGCTTCGGGGTAGGCGTTATAAAAGCCTACATCTGGAAGCAGTACGAATGATCTCTTTCGCCAAGATGTATTTAGTACTCCGATAACAATGACGTATGTGACTAAGCTTTTTTGTTTACGCCTATTAAGAATACTGATCTTTACGATCATCATAGGTACGCGCTTTCATTGCATATATAGAGGTGGACATAACACAAGATTTTTTTGCGCAGCCATAACCCTTGTAAGTCTGTACGCTTTATTGACATCACCACTCGGCTGCTGTAAGCAAAATATTCCCCTCAGCATCAAAGACCACAACGGCCATCTCGATATCCGGTTCGTTATTGAAAGGAACGTGAACCGTAAATCGTTGAATACCGGAGCCTGCAGCGCTAAACTTCACACTGTGCGAGCTCATTAAAAGTCCGACATGATCTCGACTGACAAGACGCATAACGACTTAATACTGACATAGATTGTAATAAGTACAGGCTGCAGCATTGCCAGCCTATGGCCTAGCAGTTATCAACAGTACAAACACCTGCGTGCTTGCAATGCTATGCACCGTTAAGGCCGACCGTGGAAATGCATTCTCTAGGAAGATACGGCAATGGTGCACGTAATTTGTGCACACTTGGCGAAGGAACGAGAAAACCAAGCGAGACACTCACCCATCGCGGTGCGCTTAGTTGATTCTTCTTTTTTTTTCCAATACTTCACCTGCGTTGCACGCTCGTGTCTTTTTACTGAGCCGCGACAAATATTTATATTGATGGACTCAGTTTACAAGCAATCGCTTTTGGCTTAACCCATTTAACAAATGGCTGTACTGCAGTTCACTTTCACACGTAGGCTGATCATTTTACCGCGGTTCAGCCGGACATTTTGCCTTCAGTCGTCACTTTTATAGCACAGCAACTAATGCAAAGATTCGTGTGCCATCATCATCATCATCATCATCATCATCATCATCATCCTGATTACGCCCACTGCAGGGCAAAAGCCTTTTCCTTGTCTCTTCAATTAACCGTGTCCTTTGCCAGCTGTGGCCACCCTATCCTCGCAAACATTTTCATTTCACCCGCCCAGCTAACCTTGTGCCGCCCCCTGCTACGCTTGCCTCTTCTTGGAATCCAATTTTTTACACTTAAGGACCAGTGGTTATGTTGCCTTGTTAATTATTATTAATTATGATCTTGCCTAATTTAGTATGTCATGCTTGGCCAATGCAATATGCATCGCAATATTGCGTTCAAGTGTACCAGAACCGATATTACAAGGCTCTGACCTATATATCTGCTCAGGCTTCATTTCTGACGACATTTCACGCTTTGGAAGTGAGAAAACAAAAGTCAGGAGGTCGTGGTCAACTTGTAACAAAAAGTGAGCCTTAATTATGATAGACTATTCTTGGGTTGGCACTTTATCTCGTGAAGTGGCCGGCACTCGGTGACGCTAGGCGACTTCCAAAGCCAAGCCCGCCAGCTGTTTTTGCGCAGCTGACTAGGAGCTGGACAACGCGACCTCCTATCTCTCGAGGTCAGTGAGTAGGCACTCAGTGATTGAAAATGCTTATTATGAATTTTAGTTACGGCGACTGGTCGGAACCTTAGCCCAGGGATCCGATAGGTTCGGCTGCCGTCTTGACCCCACACACCAGCCGTAGTTGAATCCCGGGGTTCTTACGTTGTTCAATTTGTTACCCTGTCTAGTGCCGGATTTTTTTGGCATTCCCATACCAAGTGGTAAAGGAAGACAATCTTTCCACCGGATATGCAGTGTCAGTCTATGTCGTCTGTGGTACATACAAGCTAGTTTAGCTGGCCTTGTTTTGTTCCTTGGTTCTTGGTGAGCGAGGGGTCTAGTAGAGAGTACCCCCTTCTAATTAATCTGTGATGCTGGAGAGCATCACTGTACCCTATCAGTGAACGCTATCATTGATCCTATCACTGGTTCATATGTGGTATGATTAGAACGTGTCCGGAGAAGTAAGGCGCCAGCTGCGGCCTTGAGCACCTTCCTTCCCTCCGTCTGTCGTTTCCGGGAAGTCATGATAATGAATAGCGCGTCAGTGTCCTGAGTTGTTAAAGGACGCTGAAAGCGTGTATGCACAGGAGTCCTCTGGTTTTCTGGAGTCTGCATGCACACTTTTGTGCTTAGCCAGATAATGAATCAGGAGGACATATATAGCTTTCTGCGGACTCCGAGAAGCGCCTTCTAATAGACACGAGTTCAGTTTCTGACATAGCTTATATTCGGCATTCTCTTCAGCATATAGCGTAGCCAAGATTATAAGGGCTCGAAGATAATGTTCGAACTTAAGCTCAATGGCGGTAAGATAGAGAAGCTCTGACGGTGATAGAATTATGAAGATTTCAGCTTCTTGGCGTCGGCCTCAAAAAGAAAATTTATGCAGACAAGAGTCTTCAATCTATCAAAAAGCTTCACAGCGTGCATAGAGTGGTAGAGCACAAGGAAACTCTGCATAATCCATATATTTCGCTGCTTACATCGGTATGGAATACATTGGCTTTGTCATCGTCATTATATGAAGCCTAAAACGACAAAATCATTTGTTTACATAGCCAGCCATTCACCCGCACAGATCATGCTGCGTCTTTCTAGTTTGTGCCGTTGATACGGCACTGAGAACTGTGAGCAGCATGCATAAACAGGCAGGACACACACTTGTCTTGTACATACCGCACATATATCGCATCGTTCATTGGTTCAGTATACACTGGATTTGTCGCTTTGATTCGATTAAGCTTCGATTAAGATTCGATTAAGATTCGATTAAAATGGGATATTCTAATGTGGCCCGTTCACACAGACCGCACTATTTGTGACACACGTAACTGTTATTACTTTTACACTTGCAGCAGTGATGACAATATTCTGCCTAAACTTGTACAAACTAAGAGGAAAGGTTCTAAGCAATGCAAACCAGATGCAGCACCGCCACCACCTGTCCCTTTTCAATCCGCTACTCAAAAGCACAGTTCTGGAAATGAATGCGGGATGACTGAGCACTCCCCACCCTCTACCCATGGGTTCACGTCAGTGCAGAACTGGCCGTCTCTGCGCTACACGGCAAAATGCAAAACACCGGAGACCGCTTGAAACGTAATTAGGACATCTATTTTCAAGAAAATTGTGCCTGATAAGGCGTTATCTGACAACTGAAAAAATGATAAGGGCCATGGTGTTTTGTGGGCGCTATATACATCATTTTCTTTCCTGGCTAGAACGAGGAGGCGCATACTAGCCGCGAAAATCATAAAAAAATTCTCGACATTGTGCACGTTTAATCCAGATCTTAAGAGTTCAACGAAGAGAAACCTGGCCACCCGGGCAACAAAGTGAAAAAAACTGGTGGGCATTTGATATCCACTCGAGCTTCGGTGGTTGGTGTATACTAACGCAGACGCAATCATAAAATACAGCCCAGAAGAGATAATATAAAATGCCATCAAAGAGGTGGGCATTATCACAGGGGCATTTGTTGCAAAATAAGGTACGTTCACAAAAGCTTGTTCCAAATCAGGGACTACAGTTTCGTGTAGACGATGAGCTGATGGCGTGATTCTTTTGCGTCTCCACCTAGAACGCGCCCGTGACCATCTCCGTAGCGCGCTCTTCTTCCGGAGACGCCTCGTGCTTCACGTCGTCGGCCTCCTTGAATACTTCGTCAGCTCCTCCAAGGCCAGAAGCACCCGCCTGCCTCGTGTCCGAGCACGGGTGTTCCTGGCGCTCTTCGGCAAGATTGGCGCCGTTTTTCTTCCTGCTCTTGCGCCTGTCTTTCACCAGAGCTTGGCCACGCAAAGCCAACGGAGGCAGGACGCCTCTCGCAGCAACGACGCCCGGATGCTCATTGCCTGGGCTTTGCGATTCGGACTCGCCCTTGCCGATATCGAAGACTTCGGCTGCACTTTCTTCATGCGATTCGTTGTCTTGGTTCGCTGTGATGACCGACGCGGGCTGCTCTGTGCACTTCCGGTCGTTGGTGCAGGAGCACTGACGGCCGTGGATTGACCTACGGCTGAGTCGTCCTTGTCGAGTGTAGATGCACCGCAGTCAAGACCAAAGAATAATAATAATAATTGGTTTTGGGGAAAGGAAAACGGCGCAGTATCAGTCCCGTATATAGTTGGACACCTGAACCGCGCCGTAAGAGAAGGGATAAAGGAGGGAGTGAAAGAAGAAAGGAAGAAAGAGGTGCCGTAGTGGAGGGCTCCGGATTAATTTCTAAGCGGGCTCTGGATTAATTTCTAAGCCTTCAGTCGGGTTTTCAGGTACGTGGATGTGGTCAGAAAGACATGACAGGTTGGTGGTGGAAATTGGTTTTTTAGGAAAGGAAATTGCGCAGCATCTGTCTCACTGCTCGGCGGACAACTGAAACGCGCCGTAAGAGAAGGGATAAAGCAAGGACTGAGAGGAAAGGAAGAGGTACCACAGTGGAAGGGTCCCGACTAATTTCGACCACCTGTGGATCTTTACCATGCACTGACATCGCACAGCACACGGGCGCATTAGCGTTTTTCCTCCATTAAGAAGTAGCCGCCGCGGTCGGATTCGAACCCGGGAACTCGGGATCAGTAGCCGAGCGCTCTAACCACTGAGCCACCGCGGCGAGTCAAGGCCAAAGAATAAAACATGTTTTCAGGCTTCAGCGTCATCAATCAAGATCACGTGGCTCGGTGCGTCGCTGAGAACCCCTGGAACTCCCTGACGTCCTCCATTCTTGTGCTCCATCACAACAGCGGTGGTGGCCACCTCCCGTGACGGCAGCAGTGCTGACTCGGGCCCTGGCTCAATTTGCTCTGGTCCGTGGCCTGCAGGAACATCGGCAACATGGCTAGAGCCGGAGCTTTCTTCCTGTTTGAGACCTCCTTGCCAGTGCAGCATCTGCATCCCTGCGCCAGCTTGACATTCTAGAAGAATTGACATTCTAGTTGGAGCAATTTGTCTTCACTGCATACGGCCTCCACATTGAGTGCAAGTAACGAACTGGAAGATTTCTTAAAGATTGGCTGCTATGGGGCAAATGAAATCTGAAAATTTGGTTAATATATGAAGTAATTAAAAGAAGAGAGCAGACCACATATGCGAACGTATTGCACAGAAGTAAAAAAATTACCCGGCGCGGTTGCTTAGCGGCTATACGTTCGCTTGCTGAGCTGAATAGCGCGCGGTCTCGGCTGCGGCGTCCGCGTTTACGCAGAGGTGAACTGCAAAAGATGCCCCTTTGCTGCACAATGTCAGCTGATGTTAAAGAGCACCAGGTGGTCGAAATTATTTCGGAGCGCTCAATTGCGCACTTTTTTGTACCTTCCTTATTTCACTCCCTCCTGTCTTCTTGACGTGATTGAGGTGTCCACCGTGAAACGACAGCACAAGCAAAGTCAACAAGAAGGGGGGAGCCTGACGGGACTTAGCCAATGTTTCGACAAGAGGACTTGTCTTCGTCTGGGAGCCCTCTCTACAATGGGCACACAGCTACAGCGGCTTTCCTTTCTTCAGAAGGAATTACATTCTTCGTTGAATGCTAGTGAGCACACGGTGGTCGCCTGTTCTGTTCTGTTGTTGCCAGGAAAAATGAAAAGGAAAGTGCACAGGCCTGCCCACTGGCTCAAGCTGAGCCACAATCGCTACCACGTGCAGAAAGTCGTCTGGCCGCGTCTGAAGAGGTGTACGTGGTCGGCAGTAAAACTTTCTCGCGTGCCCACCAGGGGCACTGCGAATTTTTCCTGGGCTTTTCACTGCATGTTACGTATGGGCTGGCGGTCTTCTGCTGCCCGTGACCACAGAGTAATCTATTATTTAAGGAGTGATAAAAAATAACGAATGGAAATAGACGAAGAGGTGCTTCTACAGCGAAAACAGGGACAAGCGGTGGCTGAAAAGGGCTTATAGCACGCAGGGAAGAGAAGGAAAAAAATGAAGTTACTTCGACCACAAAACAAAGTTCGCAAAAGCGACGATGTAAATGCAAACAAAAACAAAAAGAAATATTGAACGATTTCGGAGCTTAAAGGAACGAGCTTCAGACACGAATTATTACTGCAGACGCGGTGACCTCCATTTTTACGCCACACGTGAACTACCATACACACTTTACGGGGATTGCAGTGTCTGCTGCTAACACCACTGCGCCACTTCAAAAGGGCATTTAGCAACAAGCGACACCTTCAGAATGGGCGCTTTATTATACATTACACCCATTCAAAATATAGTGTTTTAATGGATAAGCAGTTAAATGAAACAGCATCAAGGATCACTTTCAGAGCTTGCTCGGGTGCATGTGTTTCTAATGTGTCATTTTAAACACACAAAGCAGCTCTTCCCACACTTTGGACGAAATGAGCTCGACATCCAGCAATGAGCAGGGAATAACGCATAAAACGCCGATTACACACAAGCGGAATGACAGAATTGCACGAGCCGTCACAGAAATAAAAAAACTAATGCTTAGCACATAGAAAAAAAAGACCCGGCTCGATTAGAAGCGTATGCCAGCAAAATTCATCCAGTCCATGCTATTCATACGAGCTTCGCGTGTGTCCCTGGGGATCCTTTAAAAAAAGAGTGCCCTCTGTAACAATTGGATGGGACACTTAAGGTTCGCTTTAAGAGAATGTCGCGATAGCTTAAGGGGTTATTGTTCATATATGCAAACTTGGTCATTCTCTACTTAACGTTCATAGATTACTGGGAGTCCTCACTCCTCTCCTGGCGTAGTGGCGTATTGGTGCAGAGATTAGGCGATGCGCCAATGCTGCCACCGGTGGGGCTTGTGCGACCCAGCCGTTCTTCTCGAGTAGCCAGTCGCGACCAATCATGAATTTGACTGCCGCCTGCCACGGTGCGCAGTTCGCTCGCAATTGGGTGTGGAGGTTGTGATGACGCCACAAGGTCACGTGACCTGAGTGGCCAACCTGCCTCCCAGGTTGCTTCTCTGAAAACTTTGTGTCAATTTTTTGCTCGTGGTCAACGATGCCGACGACGGATTTTCTGCGACACAAGCTGCTTAACACTGTCATGTTAAAATTTCCTAGCGCTGTGCGGCATGAATGAGAGTTAAATAACCACAGGTGGGGCATACACTCTAAACAGGAACACGCCTATATTGGAGTAAAAAGCAGGTAAGCTAGTCCTCTATCGCACTCCCATTGAGGGATTGCAAGAGGGCAGTTAATTAATCCCAGAGTCTTTTTTGCGGTCCTCATATTCCGACCTTGAAAGTCCTTGAAGACGGATTTGTTGAGAACTGTGTGGAAGTGTTTTGACGTTATTTTGAAGCTGTTGGCTTTTTAAAACATCGCAATTATTTCGTGCGGCCACAGCGAACGCATTCCAACAGGCCTTCAAACCGCTGCACTTTTCCTGAATGGCACAATCTTTTCTTGGAGTCCCATCTGTGTGCGTGTGCGTGCGTGCGTGTGCGTGCGTGCGTGCGTGTGCATGCGTGTGCGTGCGTGTGCGTGCATGCGTGTTTGTGTGTGTGTGTGCGCGCGCGCGCGTGTGTGTGTGTGGTTCGGATCCCACCGGCCGCACGGCTGCTTTTTCTGCTGCTTTATAATCAATTTACTTTAAGCGACAGATTCATGGATGTATTATTCTCCCACCGTTCAGCGCTACAAATTATAAAATAGAAACATTCGCTTATGATTTCGGTGACTGTTGGTGTCCATGTTTTTCATACGAGCCCCTCCTTTCCCTTTGTTTATATATATATGCGGGCGTGTGTGTGAGTATGTGTGTATATGTGGGTTAAATAATTATATACAGTTCTACCTATACAGCATATTTAACATTTCAGTCGGAATATATCCATTCCCACATTTAAGAGCGTTACCTCATACTCATCATGTTTGCTACCACTTGCCTTCGGCGTGAAATTTTCTAAGATCGAGGAATTAAAGATGACGCCTATGTTCGGGTGCCAATGATGACGTCAATACCCAATGTGGCGGACAGGAGTGAAACCACGTGATTATGGCGTCGTATTGAAAGATCTCCGGTGGCAAAATTTTTGAGTCTCAAATCGAAGATGGCGGCCAAATTCCGCTGCCAATGCTGAAGTCACGATCCAGTATGGCAGATAGAACAGGAACCACGTGATTATGACGTCATGGGGACGAAATGGTCGCATAGTTTCGGATTTTAAATTGAAGATGGCGCCTTTCTGTGTGGAGTCAAAGCTAAGATGGCGGCCAATAACATTACTTGTGCTTGGCTAGGCGGGGTGCGTGCAGCCATATGTAAACAACCGTATCCCTCGGGAGCCCTCAGATGCAAAGCGTACCACACTTTAATCTAATTCATATCAATTTTAGTAAATCAAACAGCTAGAACTCGTTACTTCAACGACTTCCAGATGGTGGTTTATAGGAAGTGCGTACCATTATCTGCGTCGAAGAATATATGTCTGGTCATCATTCGATTGCAAGTGTAGAGTGACATATGAGCAAAGTGATGTACAGTTCCCGCGACGACTCAGCTAATGTTTTGCGCCTGCTATCCATATTATGATAATCGACGTGTGCATACTTGCTTGATACTAAACCTGTCCTCGCCAATGACGCCACTTTGATGGTCATTGCACGTGACAGCGAGAGATTTGCTGTGTAACAGAATTGTCATTAAGCCCATGCACCGGCTAACTTTCTCATGCAATCTTTCGACGACTGCTTACAGCCGTCACTATGGCGTGTGGCATACTCTCGCAGCAAATTTAAATATCACTGGGTTGAAAACTGCTATACTTCTCTGGTAAACAAGCCCTACTCTGTTCGCGGACGTCGCCCAGCAAACAAGCTTATTCCTCCGTGGCCAGTTCGATGGTATAGGCTTACAACTCTGGCTAAAGTCGGTAGCTGCTACTTCATTACACCAAACCCGAGCAGGTTATCAGATGTGCACGCTCGTTGTATTCTTTGTACAGCATGCACATGAGATTCTTTTCCACATTTTCCCTTCAGGATACTGATTTAATGTCGGCGGAATGTCTCAGTTGGAGTGCTCTTCCTTCTCCATAATCCTACAGCTCGCCCTCTTGATTATTGCCTCTTTGATTTTTATAGTATACTTAATTTAAATCACACGAGTGCATTTGAAAGTGACGGTACTTATTCCTAGCAGTAAGTAAAAATAAGAAAAATGGACGCCACAATCTCCGACAATAGACAGACACTAATTTTATTAACGCTGCAGGTAAAGTAGACCGGATGTCCTAGAGCTTTCCCGTCTGGAGGACACAGTAAGCCCGTTACACGTGCCGAGCTTGAAGGCTCAGTTCCATGCTACGCAGCGCGATCTCCCACTGCTCCTCGGTAGCGATTATAAAGGGGATTGCAGGCACGTCTGTTACTGCGTAGGACTAGAACCTGCGCATAACGGTGCTTAGAGAAAGTGAATGCTAATCAGCTCAGCTAATCCAGGATACCAAGCGAAATCTATTGGCGTTTAGTGTGTTCATTGGAGTTGGCATTGACAACGTCGTGAACGCCAGTGATATTGAGGAAAGGAAGGGCGCATAAATGGCTCCTTTGTTCAGGGACCACCCGAAGCCGTGGCTCAGTGGTTAGTGCGCTGGGCTACTGAATCACAGTGCCTGGGGTCGAACCCGACCACGGCGGCCGCGTTTCGATGGAGGTGGTGGTGGTAGTGGTTTTATTAAAAGTAACAGTAAAAAGGAAGGAAAAGATTTTTGCTAGCCCCGGCATCTGCCATCGATACTGAAGCACCTGAGCTGGGGCAGCGGAAATAAAGGAAAGCAGGCAGAATGGAGAAATGAAATGAAAGAGGTGAGTGGACAGGAAGAGAGGATAGGGGGAGAAGTAATATGTACAAACTATGTACACAATAAGAAATGTGTCCAGGTTGTGCGCGTGATTAGTTCATTTTAGAGGAATTAAATCACACACGCGCACAGCACTGTGCTGGTTACAACTGGAGTGGGGCGTCCAGTTATTAATCGTTCAAGGTAGAACTCGCGGAGCGTTCGGTCACTGCGTGTAACTACCTGACGGAGAACAGACGGGACGTCAAGCCCGTGTGTTCGAGGAATGCACAGAGGCTCACCAAAGTTCGCTCACGAGTGCGCGCACTGCCCTGCGGCCACAATAGCGCCTTGATGGAGTCTTGTAGTATGCCTTGCGCCCTATAGGCCGCGAGCATATCGCGACGAGCATCGGCGAACGCGGTACAGTGAAGGAGCAGGTGTTCTAGTGTTTCCACTGCACCGCATCCGTCACACACATCACTCGTCGCGATTCCGTGACGCACCCGTCGTTCCCCGGGACACACGCAGCCAATGCGCGCGCGGAGGATCATTGCACGTTGTGACCGTGTAAGTGCGCGACAGCCGGTGACACTGTCGATGCGCTCCCCTCCCGCGATGCGTGGGTCGGGGTGCTGCTTTCGGAAATGGTCGTGGATGGCCGCACGCACGTCCTCCAGCGCAAGGGGCAGGTCGCTGGCAGGTAGTTGGTGTGCAGCGGTCGCGAGGTCGTTAGCTTCTTCGTTGCCTGCGATGCCGCAGTGACCGGGCACCCACTGTGCACGCGCGGCACAACCTCTCTGCGCGAGGCACTCGATGCGCGAGCGAATTTCGCGCATTAGTGGGGTACCGCGTCCGTTAGATTGCAGGCGGCTGAGGGCGGCGCGGGAGTCACACAGCAGAGCACTCCTGGGCGGCGGAGGGCCGAGGGTGAGCAGCAGGTCCAGCCCGAGCCGGATCACCATCAACTCCGCCGTGGTGGAGGAGCCCAGGAAGGCTGCGTGTTGCTGGCTGTGCAGTCGCAGGGCGAGGATGGTGGCCGCCGCAGCAAGGGAGCAGCTGTCGCGGGCCTCTGAGCCGTCGGTGTACACGGTCCTGGAGCTCCTCGTGTATGACGGCTCTGGCCAGCTGCTGCATAGCACAGAGGGGTGTGCTCCGCTTTCCCGCAATGCCGACGATCTCTCGCTGTACCTCTGAGGCAGCAGGCCAGTGCGCGCAAGAGCCGTAGGGGGGTGGGCCTTGGGTCAATTGCTCATACTCGAACAGCGCCGCGCCCATTCGTTAGCGCGGGTGGGAGCGCATGCGCTCCAGCAGCGAGCCGCCGTCCGGTGCGCGGTGAGGCCGGTCGATGTGATTCAATGCCCTGCGCGGTGCTTGGAGCTCAAGTGGCCACGCTTCTGCCTCGGCCAACGTTGCGGCGCACTGCGAGTTTTTGGGCAGGCCTAGGCACACGCGCAGGGAATTGCTGTGCTGAAGCTCGAGGTTCTTCCAGCATGCTTGCGCACCGTGACGAGCGGCAGCGCATAGAGCACCGCACCCAAAGCTGCGGCATTGTATAGCCGCAGCGCGGCTTGCTGGGAGATGCTCTGGCCTCGAGCGGTGAGCTCATGTACGGTGGCGGCGATCCTCTTCATCTGCAGACAGGCCTTGGTCGCCGCGGGGCGGAAGGAAAGGCGCCAGTCGATGTCCAGGCCAAGTTACCGCACCGATTTACGCCAAGGAATCGGAGTCCCGTCCAGTGACAGTGGCGCAAGGTGCGCGAGCGAGCGCGAAACGCAGGCCATGACCACCGATTTGTCCGCGCTTAGCGACAGATCAAGGCCACGCAAGATGGCATCGATTGCGGTGAGGGCTCCCTGAAGGCACCCCCGCCCGCGGAACGCCTCGCCCGGTGGTCCCCGGCACCACAGAGCTATGTCGTTTGCATTTATGGACATGTACACATGGTGTCGGCCGCTCGTGGGGAGGGAGGCCGGCACCACCGACATGGCCACATTAAACAGAAATGGTGATAGCACATTGCCCTGCTTCACGCCCATGTCCACTGGGCGAGGCTTGGAGAGCTTACCCCCTACTCGTACGCGCATGGTGCGCCCGTTCACACCAGCCCCCTCAAGCACCGCGAGAATTGGTGCGCGGTGAACGTTGTCAAAAGCACCCGAGACGTCCAGTAGTAGCCGAAACGCAAAGGTTCCCGTGTGTTGTGCGTTGTCATTGTACATTAAAGAAGTCCAGGTGGTCGAAATTATTCCGGAGCCCTCCACAACGGCGCCTCTTTCATTTCATCTCTTTGCTTCAGTATCAGATGCCGGGTTAGCAAAATTATTTTATTTCCTTTTTATTATTGTTTTAATGAAACCAATTACTAGTTAGTACTTCTCGGTTACTCCATTATCCCTTTTCTTATGGCGGGGTTTAGGTGTCCGGCGAGATGTGAGGAAGATGCTGCGCCATTTTCTTTCCCCTAAGACCAATTTTCATTCATTATTTCAATGGAGGCCTCAGTCGCGTTTTCAGGTACGTGGATGTGGTGAGAAAGAGTTGGCAGGTTGGTGGTGGAAATTGTTTTTTAAAGAAAGAAAATTGCGCAGTATCTGTCTCACATCTCGGCGGACAACTGAACCGCGCCGTAAAGGAAGGGATAAAGCAGAGACTGAGAGGAAAGGAAGAGGTGCCACAGAGGAAGGCTCCCGAGTAATTTCATCCACCTGGGGATCATTAACTGGCACTGACATCTCACAGCTCACGAGCGCCCTTGAGTTTCGCCAGCATCCAGACGTGGCCGCCGCGGTCTGGCTCGAACCCGGTAACTCCGAATCAGTAGCCGAGCGCGCTAACCACTGGGCCAATACGGCGGGTGGTCCACTGACCCAGGAAGCCAGTTATGCGCTCTTCCTTTCCTCAAAATCACCGGCGTCTACGACGTTGTCAACGCCAACGCCAATAAACAAAATAAACGCCAATTGATTTCGATTGGTATCCTGTATTAACTGAGATAATTAGCATTCATTTTTTGAAGCGAAAGCTTTACCGGCCGTGAACTTGCGATTTTCCCGTGGCCGCATTCTGAGGAGGCACATGATGTCACAACGCGCGAATCACATATCTCGATGGACACACGAACCATGCCTTCTTTTTCCCCTGCCCCTTTATCTGTTCGTTTACGGCGAGGTTCGGGTGTCCACGGCTACTGTGCATTGTGCGCTCGCCGCTCCATCTGGTATGATGTCACACCGCGTGGCTTGCCACCGCCACCATTTGGTATGACGTCACACCGCGTTCTTCGTCGTTCCGCTCGCCTCCGCTCGCTTCACCAGCTGTGTCGCATGCCTGACAACATGTCGGAGGATTGAAAAGGAGAGCTCGCGTGTGCTGCAACTACAGTTGTGGCGTCTTTAACGCACCGACAACATAGCTAGACAACAAGAGTAACCTGGACTTGCAATCAAGATTAACCAAGGCTAACCATGCTATGCCTTAGCTTTCACTACGTATATCCTGGCATAGCCGAGCTAAGCCACTGCCAATTTTTTTTTCTAAGCGCTGTTATGCCCAGGTTCTAGTCCTACGCAGTAGCCGACGTGCCTGCATTCCGCTTTATAATCTCTACCGAGGGCCAGTGGGAGATCGTGGATCTCCCACTGGTCGATGTGGATCGATGGATCTGGGCCTTCAAGCTAGCCTCGTGTAACGGACTGACTGGGTCTCCGACGCGAGAAAGCTCGTCTACATCCGTCCTAGGTGACCTGCAGCGTTAATAAACTTAGTGTCTGTCTGCTATCATTGATGGTGACGTCCATTTTTCTTATTGCCACTTGCTACTAGTAATAAGTACCACTACCGCCCCCTCCAAATGCACTCCTGATGTAAATTATGGTGACTAAGTAACAAACTCAAGAGGCTATCATCGAGAGGGAGAGCTGTAGGATAAGGGAAAATGAAGAGCACTCCAACTCATACATTCAGGGAATATAACAGCTGCATCATAAAGGAAAGAATGTTGAAAACAATTGCATTTACGCAGCGCACACAGAGTACATCGTGCCTGCATGTTTGCTAATCAACTCGGATTTGGTCTTATAAAGTCACAGCTACAGACTTCAGCAAGATTGCTAAGTCTGTGCCTTACGTTTGGCGCAGAAAGAACAAGCTGGTTTGGTGGGTAACGTCCGTGAAGAGAGCAGTGCTGGTTTACAAGAGAAGCTGAACAGTTTTCAACCCGATGAATTTAATTTGCTGCCAGATCTTGGCACAAGCCGTGTTCTGAAAGTAATCCTCGAAAGATGGTGTGACGAGGGGAACAGGGTGGCTCAATGACAATTCTCTTACTCAGCAGATCTCTCGCTGTCACGTGCAATGACCATCAAATTGACATCAAGGGCGAGGACTTCTTTATTATGAAGCAGGTATTCACACGTCGCTTATCATATTATGAATACGAAGTGCAAACGCTTAGTTGAGGCATAGCCGGAATTGTACATCAGGTCGTTCATAGGTCGCTCTGCAATTGTGATCGAATGATCACCAGATGTATTTTCTTGGTCGCCGACATCGGCATGCTCTTCCTAGAAAGTGGGAATGGAGATATTCCGAATTAAATAATATATAATTTGTATAGTTGTAACTGTTTATAATTATATACCACACACACATATTTAAGACAAACAATTGGGCTTTGATGCCACAGCGGCCAGTGCCGACCAAGTTGACAAAGCAGACGGAAGACGAAGCTCACGAAGTTCAGTTAGGCGCTCACGAACAGACCCCCGTCCTTGCGTCTTAAAATCTATCAGCTTACATGCTATTACCAATCCTTTTCTCTTCGAACCTTTCCTGTATCCAGCAATTAACCACCTGCGTCTTGGCCACGCCCCCGCAGCGGGTATGTGCCAGCATTGTTTGAGGCCTTCCTACCTACCTTCTGAGCTGCGCTGTGCTAACAAAAATTGCGGCCGTCCACATTTCCTGTTTGATTTGCGCCTTTTCACTTGGTGTAATTGCCGCTTGTTCCCACCCTGCAGCTACGGACCTTACAGACTTTACGGACCTACGGACCTGAGGACCTACGCCCCTTCCCGCGCCATCGTCTGCTACGGTCCCGTGCGTAGGTGCGACCTTGCGATCTTCAGCGGCACGGACGATAACGACGTAGAAGACGGGCTCGCGTCCTACGCACGCGTGAACGCCTGCAACAAATGGGATGACGTTCTTAATCACACGAACGTCATAATTTATCTGACCTACGTCGCCAACCGGTGGTTTCCTAGCCACGAAGCTGGTTTTTCTACCTGGGTGGCCCTCAAAACCAGCCAGACCGATGATGTATTCGGCCGCCCCGCTGTCCGAAAACTTCGTGCCGAACAACGGTTGCGCTGTCGGGCAAGCAGAGTGGCGAGAATTTCACAAGCTATATCGAGGATGTCGTCGATTTATGCGACTGAATGCATCCATGAGCGACGCTGACAAAATCAAGCACATTCTTAAAGGGAATGAGGACGACGCATTTCAGCTGCTAGTGTCCAAAAATCTTCAAACCGTCTTCGACGTCGTTTCTTTATGTAAGAGCTATGACGAGCTCCGAAAACAGCGTCTTGTCACCCACCGTACCATTTGCCCGGACGACTCTCTTTCGAGCTTGGCTGTAGGCGGTCCTGCACACTATCAGTCGATCCTTCCTCAGCATATCCAGCAGTTTGTGCGGGAAGAGGTCGCCCGCCAGTTATCGTTGTTTACCTCCCCACCTGCCCTAAAGCCATCGCTGTCGCCTTCCATTCAGCGTGTCATCCAGGAGAAGGCTGCAGAGGTCCTGCCATCCGCTAATCCAACCCATCTGGTCACAGCTCCGCTGTCATATGCTGAAGCTGACGCACGGCCACAACCTCAACCGGTTGTTCCTGCTTATGTAACGCCTGGCATCATCTTCCCTCAGCCGCCGGCCACCCCTACATTGCCACTCACTCACCAGCCTCTGCCCCGCCCCTCCACCAAGTGCAAACAGGCAAATCAAACAGGAAATGTGGACGGCCACAATCTTTGTTAGCACAGCGCAGCTCAGTAGTGAAGCGTTCGTGAGCGCCAAACTGAACTTCGTCAGCTTTGTCAGACTTCGCCACACCGCCAGCACCGCCTCGCCAGTGCCGTCAGAACGTTCAGAAACTTCGCCAGCACCGCCAGAAAACCCGCGCCACTCCTATATGTGTCTGCTGCCAACTTCCCTTCCTGAATCCGTGGTTTCGCTTTTTGTGCCCGACTCCAGCTCGGTCCAGTGTACAAAGATAGATAGATAGATAAAGAGGAGGAGGGAAAGACAGGGATGTTAACCAGAAAGGGGTTCCGGTTGGCTACCCTGCACTGAGGAAGAGGGATCAGGGGGCTAAAAGGAGGAAGAGAGAAGGGGAAAAAGGCATAAACACACACACGCACAACACTGTCGCAATTTGTCACCCAATCCAGTCGCTCTCAAGTTGGCAAAGAGGGCCTTGTATGCCTTGAGGGCAGTCGGCTACTGTGGCCACGGACCGAGGATCTTTTGCTCTGTTAATGGGCGATAATCGAGGCGGCCCAGGGCACAACACAGTGTATATCTTGCACTCGCAAATGCAGGGCACTCATAGAGAAGATGAGCGATGGTCTCCTCACAACCACAGCTTTCACAGGCAGGACTGTCGGCCATCCCCATCCGGAAAGCATAGTGGTTGGTAAAAGCAACACCGATCCATAAACGGCATACCAATGTTGCTTCGCGACGTGCTAAGTTATGTGGAAGACGAACGCGCAGTCCAGGGTCCAGTGCCTTGAGGCGGAGGTTGCAAAACTCTCCCGTGTTCCACGCTGAAAGTGTGTGCTCCAGCGCCAAAGGGCGAAGCCCGCACGCAGCGTCAGGTCTTGACATTGGGATCCTCACTGTAAGTCCGTCGTTGTGAGCAGAACGCGCAGCCGCATCAGCCGGGTGATTACCGTTAATACCAGTGTCCTGGCAGCCATTGAAAAATGATGTCATGACCTTTGGATACGGTGCCGTGGTACAGTAGACGGATATCAGCAACGAGTTGTTCCTGCGACCGGCGGCGTAGCGCAGCTTGCAGGGCTTGAAGGGCTGCTTTAGAGTCTGTGAAAACCGTCCAGTCATGTGGAGGTTCCTGACTGATGAACTCTACCGCAGCCCGTAAGGCTGCGAGTTTCGCACCAGTTGAAGATGTTGGATAGGTCGTCTTCACTTTCATGAAGATGGATCTGGCCGGTATCACCACCGACCCCGCAGAACTGGTCGAGTGAACTGATCCATCTGTGTAAACATGCATGCGGTGACTGTGGTAAGAATGCAGGGGATTCAATGTCAGGTGTTTGAGAGCGGGTAGTGATACACCAGCTTTCTTCGTAATTCCAGGAATATAGAGGTGAACCCGAGGTTCATGAAGACTCCATAGTCGGGAGCACGGCCTTGACGCAGGAGTGAACTCCGATGGAAGATATGCGCGATGGGCTTCAATGACTTTGGCGAATGCAGTACGCCGCCTAATTATTGGGAGTAACCTAATTCGAAGGCTTCTCGTAAGTGTAGGCAATGTTTCCGCTTCACAGGTAAGTACGGGCAACATAAATGTGCTTAAGGCTTTCGTGTTGAAGGGCATTGAAAATGTGCAATTCATGGCCGGAGTGTGCCTGCTAAGTTGCGTTTATCCTCCTGTTATTTTGATCCCGTGGTCAGAATCAGCGACTATCTGCCCTAAGTAGATGTATTCATTTTTTTGTTTCCAAAAGTAATGTACTCAGCCGATTCGAGGCTATTGAAGAAACTTCATACTTCTTTGAAATATTTTGAAGGACCACCTTACAATTTTCGCCGCGGTGGCTCAGTGGTTATGGCGCTCGGCTGCTGACCCGAAAGACGCGGGTTCGATACGGGTTATGGCGGTCGCATTTGGATGGAGGTGAAATTCTAGGAGCTCGTGTATTGTGCGACATCAGTGCACGTTAAAGAACCCCAGGTGGTCAAAATTTGCGGAGCTCTTCATACGGCGTCCCTCATAGCCTTAGTCGCTTGGGACGTTAAACCTTCATTAACCATAAACCCTATACCGTAACATGTATTCTCTAGGCAAAACTGCGTTTGTGATTTTTTCTACACTTCGGTGACAAACGAATTTCCTATAGTTATCGCAGGGTTACGCTAATGTCCCTTTTGTTTAATTCATGGTTGTGTCAAACCAATCGGTAAGATATTCCAAATCTATTTCATCACTTCGCATTTCGCATATGCAGATAGCCATTTCTTCGCTGGATATGGATTTCTTGACAAGAGCGTGGAAGTGCTGCCGACGACATTTTGTTGCCGACGGGGTGCTAACTTCTAGAGTTTTCCTGAATGGCACGAGCTTCACCGTTAGGAAGGCCTGCCACCTTCTTTGGTCAACAAAAGTGTAAGATTCCTCAAACATTTCAACGATTGCCTTAGTGAATTCTTTGCATGATCATGGTATGTTTGCTGATGCAAGCTGTACGTCTTTAGTATCGAGAAATACTGTTGTTGAGCTTATCCCGCTCTCTGTGGTATAGTAAATCCATCTTGAAGTCTTTTGTAACCCGTGGAATAATTCGAGCGCTCAGCGCTAGTTTCGGGCTCCTTAATGCACGGGAGGCGTTGCAATGAATTTTGACGATGATGACTGCCAGTGCCAAAACCCAGGGCATTATTACGGACGGAATGGTTTTCTTACCCTCGTGGTAGTCGGAATTGTTTTACTATTCGGCATGGTTTAATCCTTCAGTTGAGTAGAACCACAACCCGGTTAAAAATAATTTGATTCAGATGTGGAAGAATTTTAACATTTGCTTATAAATAAACGCTCGGCTAATGATCGGATACTTTCGGCAGCTCCTCAAAAACTGTCCGCGCCACCCACGACTGACGTCCGTGAGAAGTTATCGCTCGGAATCTTCACGAATATTTGATCTCGTGTGCCATGTGCAACTTTATTTCCTTTTTCTGCCCTTTGTTCTTTGCTTTTGCTCGGCTCAAAGTACGGCAACAAATACGCATTTTTTTCTTATCGCATTCCTATCGCGACATGATCGGACTGATATCTGAAGCATGAAGAGTGAAACAGGTGAATTTTCTTCACTCTAATTTTTAGATTCGCTTAACTGCACACCTCAGCCGAGTAGCACTCAAAAGACCTAAATACACGTACTGAACCAGTGCATTTGCCACGCTTAAAGAAATTAAGTTTGGAGCTATTTTTGTTGGATGAACACAAGTTACGCAGGGGCAGACGGCATCTCGCGTCTTGTGCTCGGCAGAATAATAATAATAATTGGTTTTGGGGGAAAGGAAATGGCGGAGTATCTGTCTCATATATCGTTGGACACCTGAACCGCGCCGTTAGGGAAGGGATAAAGGAGGGAGTGAAAGAAGAAAGGAAGAAGGGGTGCCGTAGTGGAGGGCTCCGGAATAATTTCGACCACCTGGGGATCTTTAACGTGCACTGACATCGCACAGCACACGGGCGCCTTAGCGTTTTTCCTCCATAAAAACGCAGCCGCCGCGGTCGGGTTCGAACCCGGGAACTCCGGATCAGTAGTCGAGCGCCCTAACCACTGAGCCACCGCGGCGGCAGAAAAATTTTAAATTAAAGAAATTTTCTTTTCATTCGTGATGAACCACCGAGCTTCGCTACATGCATTGCAGACGTTCAGATTCACGGATTTGCACTGACATCGCACAGCACACGGGCGCCTTAGCGTTTTTATAGAGGAAAAACGCTAAGGCGCCCGTGTGCTGTGCGATGTCAGTGCACGTTAAAGATCCCCAGGTGGTCTAAATTATTCCGGAGCCCTCCACTATGGCACCTATTCTTCCCTTCTTCTTTCACTCCCTCCTTTATCCCTTCCCTTACGGCGCGGTTCAAATGTCCAAAGATATATGAGACAGATACTGCGCCATTTCTTTTTCCTAAAAACCAATTATTATTATTAAGAACGCAGGCTTCAATGAATGAATGCAACCTTCGCATGGTAAGCTCAGGATTATTTCACACACGTATCGGTTGAGGATTTTCGCCATTATTTTATTGCTCCTTAATTAACTGGCATTAAGCAGCAATCCACATGTCTAAACAACTGAACGCTGAAGTGAGGATGTCAGAGCCAGACACGATGTTTTACACTGTGAATATGTGGCGAGGGTGACGAAGAATTTCGCAGTTAAGTCCACGAAGCTTCGGCCCCTCATTGATAAGGACACTCGAGTGCTGCGCCAGAGTACGCGGGATCAATCCAGTCTGCTGAGGCAGTGTTTCGATGGAGCCGAAACTCCAAATGCGCTCGTGTGCTGTGCGATGTCAGTGCACGTTAAAGATCCACAGGTGGTCTAAATTGATCCGGAGCCCTCCACTACGGCAACTATTTGTTATTTCACAACCATCAGCCTCCTTTCCCATACGGTGCGGTTGGGGTGTCCACCCAGATGAGAGAATTTACTGCACTGTTTCCTTTCCTCAAACAGCCTATTTTTCAAAGGCCAATTTTCGTTGTAGAGCACACGGGTGTTTTTGTTCTGTTCGTCGTCAACAGGGTCAATCAAAATGAAGAGTAACAATAAAATCTCCGCTTCGCGTAAATCTCATATTCTATTATGACACTGATTAAAATTTCGATGCTACGCCCTCAGTATCCAATCAGCGTTGGAATCAAGCAATTGCTTCACTTAGACGTAGAATTTGTTGAGCAGAACACTCTTACTGGGCCACTAACTTTTTGTGCGCTATATGCATTAGCTAGCGGTACCTAATCAAGTAAGCACCAGCTCCATTTGCGGTCAGCGGTGCACAGTTGATGATTCGGCTAGCGTTTCGTTGTGCGTAAACGCGACCTTAAAACCTCGTGTTGATGTTTACCGCCAGTTGGTTTTTGTAACAAGTTTTCTCGGCCAGATATATTATGTTCTCCCATGTACCCTTTTTTGTACACATTTGATTGCTTGCCTAGCGGGCAAATAAGCTCCCCTTATTGTATTTAATAAGCTATGCCTAGCCAGCCCGTCGTCATAAGCTTTATTCTTTATATTAGGGCGCTCGGGTACTGATCCGAAGTTCCCGGGTTTGAACCCGACCAGGGCGGCCACGTTTCAATGGCGGCCAAACGCCAAGGCGCCCGTGTGCTGTGCGATGCAAGTGCACGTTGAGGATCCCCAGGTGGTTGAAATTATTCCGGAGTTCTTCACTACGGCACCTCATTCTTCCTTTCTTCTTTCACTCCCTCCTTTATCCCTTCCCTTAAGGCGCGGTTCAAGTGTCCGCCGATATATGAGACAGATACTGCGTCATTTCCTTTCCCAAAAACCAGTTATTATTGTTATGAATAATATAATAATAATTATTATTATTATTTTTATAATTATTACATTTATGAACTCTTTCGAAACTTGGGAACACTGAAGTTCACCTTGCAAATATGGCGCGATAATTTTAAAGTGTCTGTACGGTCGCTTGGGTATTCCTTGGGGCACCATTACGCAGATATCGGCAGCTTCTCACGTATCATCACATAGGTAGATGGATGGAAAAAAATTGGCAGTGCCTTAGCTCGGCTGTGCCAGGATATAGAGAGCGAGAGCTACGTTTCCCTGGCTGAGCTTGTTGTGGTCACTGTTTGTTTAGCAATGAGAGGCTTTGGTATACACATCTTTTATTCATTTTGTTTGACAGAGAAAAACACTGCCCGATTGTTTTTGAAGTAGCATGCAGCGATCTAAATTTTTTGTTATAGTATGTGGATATGATAGGGCCTCTTTAGTATACAAGCTATATAGTACTTCCCCATTGTGTAGTCTGGATGTGATGGTCCGAAGCTAAATTAAACTCAAAATTTTCTTTCATACACTGACTGTCTTCTTTGCTGTTAAAATAACCCAAAGTAACACACAACTGTGAAACATTACCGTAGTCTGGTATACATGTGGCAACCACATCAATCATCTGCTTGACAGATGTTTCGGTGCCACGTAGACTCCTTGGATAAATGCCGCTTTTCAGAAGCCAAACACAGATGGCTTCACCATTATTAACTGCGTTCGAAGGGAGATGTCTGACAGCGGTGATACATTGTTTAACGTACACCCAGATTCCAGCCTACATATTTGGTTCAAGCCAACTGCCAGGCAGCAACCTTTGTATAGAAAGAGTTAATCTTCTCTTATCTATACCACCGTTTAGCAGCGGCTGGACTCTCCTTCTCTGCATGCATGTCAAACGTTGTGATACGGACGCCCACTACGTCTCCGCCTTTTAAACGCAATGCTGTGTATGTGGGGCGGGGTTCGGGTGATAGAGAGGCGTGCGGCGAGGTGGCAACGAAGAACGCGGCGCATCTGTGGTGTCTCTGGTTACCATGGTATCAGCGCATGCGCTCAACTGCTCATCCATGTGACGTCACGTTCGGCTTGGACGCTGGAGCGGGCGCGCGGCCGCGGCGACGGCGAAGTGCACGGCGCACTTTGCTCCTCTTCGGTTGCCATGGTTAGGGCGCATGCGCACAACATGCCTTTCCCATGAACCGCGAAATGCTCGACTAGTAGCCCACTGTAGCTCTCACTACAAAACTTTTTTGGCGAACGATTTAATGTGCTCTTGACCCTTACGGGTCACGGCGCCATGGTCGATATTCGGTCCAGGATTGCGCACTTGACAGCTGCCAGCGTGGCTCGGCGTACAAGAAATCATTGCGCTTCCTTGTCCTGGCTGGCCAGCAAGTGCTCCCACTGCAGCATGCGTCACACTCGGATGGTCTATTCTTGGCTTTAAGTCTGCCTTAGGGCAGGTGACTTGCTCTAGTGTAGCTTTATCCTGGCACCATGGACATTTGTCTGCATATTGTGTAGGAAAGATATTTTTTAGTTTGTGCAGGTGCTCGCAGGTACCTGTTTTTAGTCTGCGCCAGCGTGCGCCTCGTCTTTGGTTAGCATTTTGTGTAGGTTGGATAGCGTTTCCGCCGACCATTGTAATGATCGAGTATGTCCGAGTACGTGGGGTAACAGGGTCAAAGGTGCCCGTGGTGCAAAGTGTTTAGTCTGCTCGGTTGACGTACCCTCCATTTAACTCGTCTGCAGCCACGTTGCCCCTCTTCCCCTCATGTCCTGGAACCCATACTATATTATTTTTAGTGTTTATGTGTCTTTTCGTCGTGTGAAGAATGTGATTGGCGATGCTGTCTATCCTGCCTCTTGTGTTGTTTCTGCATGCTTGTGTAGAGTCGGTCACTATAGTGATGTTTTGTCCTGTTCCGTTGGCGTGCGATATTGCTGGAGCAACGGAGGCCTCTTCAGCTGCCTCCATGGTTGGGTTGTTTATGACTGCTCTGGTTATTTCTTTCCCTTCTTCGCCTCTTACTACGGCGATGGTTTTGCATTTATATCGGTACTTTGCTGCGTCCGTGTAATCTACGCTGGGATTGTCGCTGAATTCTCTGCTCAGGGCTCGGGCTCTCGCTTGTCGTTTTTTTATTATGCATATTGGGGTCCATGTGTCCATGTGTAATGGGTCCATGTGTAATACATTCTGTTGTATTACACGTCATCACACATAATAATCTATAGCTCTAATTAATGGCCCTTAAAACTCAGTTTTCCTTGAATGTCATCTGCGCACACAGCTGTGTGACGTGCTTGTACAAATCCTCTGTTTATCCTCCTGAACGAACATCATGATTTGTGAAGAAGTAGAGGGCTCCTCTCCCGACCGAAAGAATTTCGGTTCACTTCCGCTTGACAACCTTTTAGAGCAAAAGCTTTACTAGCCTAGTGGTGCCCATTTCGCTGCGTCTGCACGAATGACCTTGAAAAGGATTAGCGGAGTTACGTAGATAGATAGATTAAGGGGAGGAGTGAAAGGCAGGGATGTTAACCAGAAAGGGGTTCCGGTTGGCTACCCTGCACTAGGGAAGAGGGATTAGGGGACTAAAAAGAGGAAGAGAGAAGGGAAAAAGGCATAACACACACACGCACAACGCTGTCACAATTTGTCGCTCAATCCAGTTGCTCTCAAGTAGGCAAAGAGGGCCTTGTATGCCTTGAGGGCAGTCGACTGCTGTGGCCATGGACCGAGGATCTTATGCTCTGTTAATGGGCGAGGATCGAGGCGGTCCAGGTCAAAACAAAGTGTATTTCTTGCACTCGCAAATGCAGGGCACTCACAGAGAAGATGAGCGATGGTCTCCTCGCAACCACAGCTCTCACAGGCAAGGCTGTCGGCCATCCCCATCCGGAAAGCATAGTAATTGGTAAATGCAACACCGATCCCTCAACGGCATAACAGTGTTGCGTCGCGACGTTCTAAGTTACGTGGAAGACGAAGGCGCAGTTCAGGGACCAGTGCCTTGAGGCGGAGGTTGCAAAACTCTCCCGTGTTCCACGCTGAAAGTGTGAGCTCCAGCGCCAAAGGGCGAAGCCCACACGCAGCGTCAGGTCTTGATATTGGGATCCTCACTGGAAGTCCATCGTTGTGAGGAGAACGGGCAGCCGCATCGGCCTGGCGATTACCGTTAATACCACAGTGTCCTGGCAGCCATTCAAAAATGATGTCATGACCTTTTGAAATGGTGCCGTGGTACAGTAGACGGATCTCAGCAACAAGTTGCTCCTGCGACCCGCGGCGTAGCGCAGCTTCCAGGGCTTGAAGGGCTGCTTTAGAGTCGATGAAAACCGTCCAGTCATGTGGAGGTTCTTGACTGATGAACTCTACCGCAGCCCGTAAGGCTGCGAGTTCCGCACCAGTTGAAGATGTTGGATAGGTCGTCTTCACTTTCATGAAGATGGATCTGGCCGGTATCACCACCGACCCCGCAGAACTGGTCGAGTGAACTGATCCAGCTGTGCAAATATGTATGCGGTGACTGTGGTAAGAACGCAGGTGATTCAATGTCAGTTGTTTGAGAGCGGGCAAGTGATACACCAGCTTTCTTTGTAATGCCAGGAATATAGAGGTGAGCCCAAGGTTTATGAAGATTCCGTAGTCGAGAGCACGGTCTTGACGCAGGGGTGAACTTCGATGGAAGATATGCGCGATGGGCTTCAATGACTTTGACGAATGTAGTACGCGGCCTAATTATTGGGAGTGTTGCGAAGTGATGACAGGAAACCCGTGTGAGGTGCCGAATATGTGGTCTCATGGTGTCAACAGCAATGTATGTAGTAACAGGTTGTTCCCGGGCAACAAGAACAGCTGCTGCTGTTGATGCACATTTAGGCAGTCCAAGACAGATACGGAGAGCCTGTGCTTGCACACTTTGAAGAGTCTTGATATTTGTTTTTCTAATGGAACTGAATATCGGAAGACTGTACCGCATGTAGCCCAGAAATAGGGAACGGTATAGTTGTAGCATCGAGCGCACTGATGTGCCCCAGGACTTTCCCCCGAGGAAGGAGAGGGCGTGGACAATCGAAATTAATCTCTTTCTCATTTCGTAGATATGTGGACTCCACGAGAGGTTCCTGTCGATGACAGCACCAATGAATCTGTGGCTTTTCTCATAGGGAATGGCTTCGCCATTGATGCGAGTGGTGTAACGTGACATTATTTTCCGTGTGAACGCCACAAGTGAACACTTTTCGGTCGAAATGTTCAGGCCCTGCAAGCGAAGATAAGATGTCAATATCGATGCCGCTTTTAGAAGTCTTGCACGAACTTTAGGACGGGTCACCCCTGATGCCCAAATACAGATGTCGTCTGCATATACCGAGGTCTGAGCAGATTGTGGCAATACGTCGACCAGGCCGATAAGAGCAAGGTTGAAGAGAACTGGGCTCAGCACTCAACCCTGAGGAACTCCGCGCGAATTTCTGTGTAAGGACGTTGGCACGTCCGCAGTCAGGACAAAAAACTACCTCTCTGATAAATAGCTGCGTATCCAGGTGAACGTGCGGCCTCCGATCTCAGCAGCTTCCACTGCGCCGAAAATGGCCTGATGCGTTACGTTGTCGTACGCGCCCTTGATATCCAAAAACAATGCCACGGTCAATCTTTTCAAACTTTTGCTGTGGTGCACCGACGTTACAAGGTCAACCACGTTGTCGATAGAAGAGCGGCCCCGTCGAAACCCAGACATGATGGTTGGATAAATCTGATATCGCTCCAAGTACCATTCCAGGCGTGTGAGCAGCATTCTTTCCATGACTTTGCCGACGCAGCTGGCGAGTGCAATTGGACGGTATGATGAAAGGTCAAGCGGTGATTTCCCCGGCTTAAGAAGTGGAACCATACGACTGGTTTTTCAATCATGAGGAACTATGCCAGCAGTCCATGACTTGTTATAAGTGTCCAAAAGAGCCCGTCGAGTTTCTTGGCCAAGGTTAGCAAGTGCGGAGTACGTCACACCATCGGGCCATGGTGATGATGACTTTCTACAACAAGCCAGCGCAGCATCAAAAGAGAGAGAGAATGAAAAGGAAACGCAGGGAGGTTAACCAGATGTGAGTCTCTGGTTTGCTACCCTACACTGGGGATGGGGGATAGGGTTAGAAAGATGACAGAGAGGAAAACGCAAAAAAAAGGAACGTGCACACATGGAGACACACACACACACAAGTTCGTGGTCAAGTTCGTGGCTAAGGCATGCCCTCTGTGGACTGTACTGCGGGCAGGAGCACAATATATGGCCAATTGATTCTTCATGGCCGCAGTGGTCACAGGTTGGGGTGTCGGTCATCCCTATGCGGAAGGCATGGGCTTTAGTAAAGGCAACACCCAACCAAAGTCGATATAAAAGTGTGGCGTCTCTACGGCGAAGCTGGGATGGCGCTCGAAGACTTAATGTTGGATCAGTCGCGTATTTCTTAAATGTGGCTCATTCCATTGCGACTCGGTGCACTGCCGAGCAAGTAGGCGGAGCTTCCGTGCCGCGTCATTTCTAGAAAGAGGAATTGGGACGTGGCGCTCCTCAGTATGGGCTGAGCGGGCAGAGTGATCCGCCCGTTCATTGCCGATAATCCCGCAGTGACTTGGAAGCCACTGGAACGTTATTTCATGCCCGGCATCACTTATATAGTGTAACGTCTCTGTAATATGGAAGATTAGTTGTTCGTGCGGTCCGCGTCGTAGAGGTGACAGTAGAGACTGCAGTGCCGCCTTCGAATCGCAGAATATTGTCATTTGTGTGGCGGTTCATCACCAATGTGATGAAGGGCAGTTAAGAGCGCTGAGAGCTCTGCTGCCGCCGATGTTGTCGCGTGGGTCGTCTTAAATTTGATTGTAGCTTTCGCTGGAATGACGATTGCCGCCGCGGAGCTGCTTGGAAGGACAGATCCATCAGTGTAAATATGCGTTGAGTCACGGTAGTTCTCGTACAAATGTAGTAGCGTGAGCTGTCTAAGGGCTGGCGATGACAGATCAGCTTTTTTCGAGATACCAGGTATTGCGAGGTTGATTTTTGGCTGAGCGAGGCACCATGGAGGGATCGAAGGTCTCGCAGCCGGAGTGAAACAAGCTGGCAATGATTCATCATATGCAGTTATCGTTTGGCTGAAAGATGTGTGTGGCCTGTCCGCTGGTAGAGAGGCTAATTGGTGACAAGGATTCCTGACTAGATGCCTTATATGGGTCCTGAGTACTTCAATTTCAATGTGGGTCTTGACAAGGTGGTCTCTAGCGATTGCTATCGTAGCCACTGTTGAAGCACTCTGAGGCAGGCCTAGACAGATCCGGAGCACTTGACCCTGAAGACTTTGTATTGTGCGTAGATTCGTTTTGCCTTTGTTGTTTATTGCTGGCAAGCAGTATCGCAGAAATCCTAGAAAAAGCACCCTGTACAGTTGTAACATGGCACTAGGCGACATTACCCACGTCTTGCCAGCGAAAAACTTGAACAGGTGGCAGATGCCTGTCAACCGTTTTTTCACGTATGATATGTGTGGGCTCCGTGACAAGTCCCTGTCGATTATGACACCTAGAAACTTGTACGATCGGACCCGTCGTATTATTTGGCCATTTATCATTACACTGTAGTTTGCCATGAATTTGCGCGTAAATGGCACTAGTGCGCATTTCTCGGAGGAAATTTCCAGGCCTCGATTACGGAGGTAGATAACAGTTTGTGTGGCGGCTCTCTGAATTCTCGCTCGCAAGTGTAGGCGTGTTACTGCTGATGACCATATGCAGATGTCATCCGCGTACATTGATAGCCTGACTGTGGTTGGCACGTGCTCAAGGAGAGCAATTAGTGTTAGATTAAATAACACGGGGCTAAGTACACCGCCCTGAGGGACGCCGCGGTAGGTATAGTGAAGAGAAGTATGGCCTTCCTCAGTGCTTACAAAGAAGCATCGCATGGATAGATAGCTGCGTATTCATTGAAACATCTGACCACCCACTCCTACCTCTGCGAGAGCAGAGAGGATGGCTTCATGCGTAACGTTGTCATACGCCCTTTTAACTTCGACGAATAAGGATGCGCAGAGACGCTTACGGCATTACTCATGTTGAATGTAGGTCACCAGGTCGACGACGTTATCGATCGATGATCGACCGCGTCGGAAGCCCGACATGGCATCTGGGTAGGTGTTGTGGTACGCAGCATCAAGTTCTTCAATGGAGAATAGTACATCCATCCAAGAATCCCGTGAGGGTGGAACATTGTCGCAGTGCAGTGTTGCGCCTGGATTCGGAGGGCCTGTTATTCTTGCGCAGAAATCTTCCGCTACTTCAACCACACTGCGCCTTTGTTGGAGCGCTACGGATTTGAACGGGTAGCGCTGTTGAGGGTGCGTGTGAAGACCCCGAATTACACTCCAAACGCGTGACAAAGGCTTCCGTGGATCAAGTGTTTGGCAAAATGTCCTCCACCGTTGTGTTCGTAGTGCCTGAATTCTGCGCTGAATCTTCTTCTGTATGCGCCTAGCATCTCTTAGGTCTAGGCGCGACTTTGTGCGTCGGTATCTGCGCTCTACCCTGCGCCGTTGTGATCGCAGTCGCTCCAATTCGAAGTCAAAATCGGCGTAGTTAGCGACAGGGTTAAAGGGGCAGGAGGCGTGTTCCATGGCCTCCTTAATTTTTTGTTCAAGACCGGTAGAGAAGCCCTCTGCGCAAGAAGACTCCATAAGTAATTTAAAAACTATCCAGTCAATGCGCTGCCTACAGGTGGTTGGGGAAAATGTGGAATGGCCGGTAATAATCAGATAGGTTGGGATATTTTCGCTGCCATGGGTTTCTACATCCGAAAACCACCGGACGCTTTTGTTAAGGCACTTTGAAACGAAAGTCAAGTCCAAGCAGCTGCTATAAGTCACCCCTCGTATATAGGCCGGGCTTCCGTCATTCAGGCACTGGAGGTCATGGTCAGAGGCGAAGGACACAAGCTGTCTTCCCCTAACGTCCATCCTAACGCCTCCCCACATGTTGTGATGAGCATTGAAGTCACCCATAACCCACGGAGCAGGTGTAGCTACCATCATACCACTCAGCCTTCTGGCGTGGAAACGACTTGATGGCGCCAAGTACACCGCCAGTAGCGTAAACGTCAGGTCTCGGCTCTGCACTGTGAGGTAAACGTACTGATTGTCTTCGTTCGGAGGAACTGAATGTTGCACATATGTAAGTTCACGTCGAATGTAGACGATGACTTTGCTGGATCTGTTGCACGTGGGTGATGAAAATGCCTCGTAACCGGATATTCGCAAAATTGCCGGGGTCTTCGGTTCACAAATCACAAGAATGGGGAAGTGATTCTCTTAGACGTAGTGCCGTAAATCGGAAATCCGGGACTGGAGTCCACGAGCATTCCATTGGAAAATGAAAGCTTGCTTGACTTTCTTTTGAAAAGACAGGGCCGAAGGAGCCATGATGCCGTCTACTGTAGAGCCGCAAGAACTGGATGTAGCGCGTCCAGCACTTGAAGTGCGCTATTTGCTGCTGGCGTGCGTAGGCTGGAAAGCAGAGCACGCATGGCATTCATTAGTGTCGTGAGCATTGCAATCACTTGCGTATTTGTGCCATGGCCTTGATCGTGCCTGTTGGCTGGATCAGTCGTAGGCGCTGCACAATGCCCTGAGTGCGCCAACATCCCTGACGTAGTAGGCGTACAAGGCTTTGGCAGTGGTGGCCAAGTTGCATCTGAGGCAGCAGGTCCAGCCTCACCAAGCGCCGGGCTCCCTTGAATTGGTACGGTTTTTGGTGGAGGCGGACAAGCTGCAGTTGGGTTTGGGGCATTATTGTCAAATGTGACTGCTTCCTTTTACGACTATCGGCGGCGCGAACGACGTCGTCCCACATTTTCGGTGGGTTGTTTGTGCGTAGAATGGTATCGCACCATTTGCTTCAGTACCGCCCGATCAGGAGGGGGGGGGAGTGGTTACGCAACTCTGCTGCCATGACTCTTCCTCGAAAGACTGCGGAGTTGCTTAAGTAACCACGAGACGCACCTTGATTCGCAGCAGCTGCAGTCGCGCGCTCCGCCGTCGTCGCGGCCTCTGCGTGCTGCCTATCCAGTGTCTCGCTGTGGACGAAGCAAGTGAGCCGGAGCCGACGTCCTCGAGAGTGGGTACCCGCAGACGTCTGGCCGAGTCTGATCACACGGTCGCCGTTGCTAACCGTGCTAGGGATTTAGCAGTCGATAGGGAGCGTAAACGCGCTAAACGGCCAGCCGAAAGGAACGAAGGGCGGGAGCTTCGCCTGGCTCGCCGTCGAGCGAAAGTTTTCGAAGGAAGACAGCGACGAGCCTCGTTAGCAGCCGAGGCGGAGACTGGCGATCCGCTGGAAGTGAGTTCTCGCAGTGCGGAGCGCACGACGGCCACGTGGTCCGTCTGTCTGTCACACCGTGCTTCGGCTACGAAAACCTTGGGAAGGCACTTCTAATAGCCAATATAGCCGCTTGAGATGGGAAAATGGGGTACACCACAAGGCGCTATGTTGTTCCCGCTTTTCTAATATTGCCATGGTGCACCTCCTTGCACAGCTGGCGGGTGTCGGCGGTGTTCAGCATGCACTGTACGCCGATAACATCACGTACCATCTCTGCTACTGCGAGAAACATAGAAGAGATGGAGGAATGCCTGCAAGCAGCGGCTAGCATAGTAGACCACTGTGCTACGCAGTGCAGCCTCCAGTGCTCTCCGTCCAAGTCTGAATTTGTGCATATTTGACATTCTCCGAAATGCAAAATCTCCGTTGAGCTTTTTCTCGCCAGCGGCCCCATCCGTGAAGCGCCGGAGCTCCGAACGCTCGGTATCTTCGTTAATCAGCATCGCAAGACAGACACAACCCTTGCCAAAATCCGAAAAGTCGGCGACCAGGTGGGCCGAATGGTTCGCCGCGTTTCCAACAAGCGAGGAGGGTAGCGAGATAAGGATGAGGTGCGGCTCGCCCAATGCCTTCGTAACTAGATGAGTACTTTACTCGGCATCTTACCTCTGCTTATGGAAACCTGACGAAGATTTCTTGGAGGTTGTACTCCGCAAAATTTTGAAGATTCCTCGACCTCCCAATCTCTACTTCCAATTCGCGACTAATCGCGTTGGAGGTGGTGAACACCTATCGGGAACTTCGCGAGGCGCAACTCGTTAACCAATACACGCTTCTCGCTGAGACAGTATCCGGTCGCCGCCTCTTGGACGAGATACGTATCAAACATGACCATCATACGATGGAACGGGTTCTAATGCCCGAACTGGGGAGACGCGCCCTCTATATTCGACCTTTGCCGACTAAGATGAACAAGGAGGACCATACTGGCCGGCCGCCACTATGGCTCAAAGAAACACGTCTTCTACGTCGACATTGCAGGCCCCTACCAATCCAGGGGGGAATGGTGCACGGCTGCAGTCATACATGAGGAAAAACAAGCAGACGGCCTCTCGTTCAGAGCACCCAGCTTAACTCATGCGGAGAAGGTAGCGATCGAACTCGCAGATTTCCATGCCGACTCCAAATTCATCCTGAGAGACTTTCGCGGAGCATATCGAGTTCGGTTGGATCACTACACTTGCTCACCAAATTCTTCCTCAACTCATCGCTAAATCATATCAGTCCCGCCACCAAGGCATGCCAGGTAAGGAAGCCGCCCATGAGGCAGCCCGCGCACTCACTTTCCGGGCACCAGGCTCTTCTTGGGAGGGCCTTAACCCAGATCACAGCCCTCTTATTTCTTTTTAAGATTTTACAGAACACTATCGCGCCGAACACCGGCGCTACCCAGTTCCTATGAAGGGACTGGGTAAAGCTGGCGAACTATACACTCCTTCGGCTCTTTACAAACACCGTGCTGTATCCGGCGGTTCTCTAGCAATTTGACTCTTCTTTTTACTGCCGCTTCTCTTTCTCTGGGAAGGTGGCCAACACCTTCCATATGGTTTGGACATGCAAGCAAAATCCAGTTGTCCCCCTCCCCCATCACCCGTTCCCCTACCCGAGAGGACTGGGAGGCGGCTCTGCTCGGCTGCCAGCAACTATCAGCCCAATAGGCCCTGGTTGGGCGGACCTGCGCAGCGGTCAGGACCAACGGGGTCCCGGAATGAGGGACTCCGCCTTCTATTGTATGGGGCGAGACCAACTAGGGGCCTCTCCCCAAGCACCTCTCTGTATATATAGATAAAGCAATGTTTATGCCGACATGACTTGGTACCCAGCAAAGTCTTAAGTTCTGTCCTTGAGCTACGGCTGTTATGTTCTGTATGAGGTGGCCAAGCAGGGGGTTACTGCATTTCAGGAATGAAGGGCTGTGAGCACATTCAGTGAGTCTGTGTAAATAATACGGTTTGCGAAGTTCTGGTTCGCTACTTTTCTATGGCTGCCCGGATGACGTAACATTGCGCTGTGAAGACGGAAGCGCACCGTGTTAGTATTACTATTTTATTCCAATTTCCCTGTACAACCGCGCTTCCAACGTATGCATCTGTTTTTGAACCATCAGTATGAAAAGCTGCGACAGTACTGTACTTTTCCTCAAGTGTGAAGAATTCTTGTAGTTTATGTTGTTGCGGAATTTGTTTTGTTACGGAACTGTGTAAGAGTGAAATCACAGATTTCAGGTAAATTTTGCCATGGCGGCAGTGGATCTCGCCTTCGGGCAATGTTTGGCAATATGTCTAGTGTACCGACGTTCCGCCACATCTCTTCAAATCGCAAGAGGAGTGGCCGAGTAGCTTGCGGCCTTTTGGTGCAGAGTGTTCTAGAAAGGCATTTTGTAGCGATAGGGTAACATAGATGCTTATGCAGTGAACGGATTTTGATAAAGTATGAGCATGTGAGCATGGCTCTTCAATCTGTAAGCTATGTTTAATTTGCTTCTACAGTGAGACTATTTATGGGTGATCTCGTGTATGCACAACTGGAGAGACGCAAACTTAAATTCTGTACTGGATGTAGCCGCTTAAGGTACAATGGTCTCGCTGACCCATACACTATACATCCGTAATATAGGGTAGAGCGTACTACTGAGCGGTATATTTGTGATAGACATGTCCTACCGGCTCTCCAGTGTTTTCTCGACAACACTTGAAGTATGTTCAGGGATCGAGAAGCTTTCTTTTTGAACGCATTTATGTGAGGCAGGAAGGTGAGATTTCTGTCACATGTAATAGCTAGATATTTATGTTCTTTTATCACGGGTAAGTCTATTTCGTTCAGGTGTAGGGTGGGATCTATCTGCATGTTTTGTCTGAGTTAGAAAAGAATGGCCACCGATTTCTGTGGAGAAAAACGGAAGCCATTTGGGTCTGCCCATATTGCCAGTTTATTTATTGTTAGTTGTATCTGTCGTTCGCATGTTGACGTATTCGAGGATGTGCAAGCTATCTGCAGGTGATCTACATAGAATACATAACGCACCTTGAGATGATTTTCTTCATAGAATTCATTTTTACAGTAAAAAGTGTTGTGCTCAAAATACATCCTTGAGGTACTCCGTTTTCTTGGACAAAATTCCTTGAAAAGGTTGAGCCTAGGCGGACATGAAATGTGCGTTTAGACAAAAAATATTTAAGGCAGTTCAACATACTGGCGCGGATGCCCAGTGCAGCCAGGTCCTGAATAACCCCAAACCTCCACGTTGTGTCATATGCCTTCTCAAAATCAAAGAAGACCACTAAACAGTGCTGTCTGTGTATAAAAGCCTCACGAACAGTGTTTTCAAGACGAACTAGGTGGTCGGGGGTGGAGGAAGCCCTTTTAAAACCGCATTGATGGAAATACAGAAGCTCCCGGTCTTCTAACACGAATGTTAGTATGATATTCAATACACTTTCAAAGGATTTCGCTAGAAAGCTAGTCAGAGCTATGGGCCTATAGCTGCAGGGATGGGTAGAGGGCTTTCCGGGTTTCAGTAATGGATCAATATTGACCATCTTCCAGGCTTCGGGAAGTCTCCCCGATACCCAAACTTCGTTAAAAAAAGTAAATGTGCCGCCACAGCAGGTTCAGAGAGAGGCGCTAACATTTGATAATGTATTCCATCTGTGCTAGGTGCAGTTTGCTTACCAGCGGACAGTAGTTTATTAATTTCTTGAATTGTAAGGTATTACAGGGTTCATTTGTGCCGCCACTTGTCGGCAGTATTAGTCTTTAAGCTGTGTTTTTGTATTCGAGGAATGATTCTGTGAATTGAAATGAACTGGAAACTGCAGAAAAATGTTCCCCTAAAATATCTGCCTATTCTAAATTTGTCTGTATGCCAGGGTTTGATAGAAACGAAACTGTGATTGGGGAGTAGCTTCTATTTATCTTTTATACCATCTCCCACATTTGTTTTGACGTTATTGAGCTGTTTATTGAGGACACGTAACCTTGCCATGAAGCTTTTTCTGCATTACGGCGAATATATCGAGTATTTGATCTGACCTTTTTGAACTTAGTGAAATTCTGCGTTGGGTACGTACGGAAAATTCCAAAACCTTTGTTTTGTTTCTTTTTTGCGTCTCGGCATTCTTGTGTATACCAAATTTTAAGATTCTGCTTTACTACTCCACATGACCGAGGAATTTCGAGGCATGCAGCGGTAAAAATACAGTTTGTGATATCTTTATTCAGTTCGGCTATGCTGAGATCATCTGAAACTACTATATCTAAGCTGGCCCTTTCTCTAAAAAAGTACCCAGTCGGCCAAATGCAACTTCCACCGTCGTGGTGACTTGCGTTGGGTATGTTAGGCTTATTAATACAGAGTGGTGATCGCTGCCGCTTAGGTTATTACATCGCATTTAAAATTACAAAAGAGATAGTGAACTAAAAGACAAAACTATGGAACTCATTTTTCCTGTGCACAGAGAACAGTATGTATCTTTGCCGGGGTTTAGGAGCAAACTTTATTACTTAAAATAAATCTAAAATACGACCTCTTGCATCAGTGCGTGCACTTCCCCAAAAAACAGAGTTGGCATTAAAATCACCAGCTAGCAGATATGGCTCTGGCAGCTGTTCTAAAAGGGATTGTAAATCATGAAGCGTTACTCTTAGTTTAGGAAGGTAGATGTGTAGGACAGTTGGTGAGACATAAAGGAACTAGACACCGCAGCGGACACGGGCCAGAGAAAGAAGACGATACAGGGCGGTACTTGCAACTAAAATTTTATTTGAAACTTTATGGCTTTATAAAGACAGAGGCACCTGTGATCCTACAATCGAGAAAAAAGGGGGAATGAAAAGCAACAGATAACAAGACCTAACTGACAACAATGCACATGAAAGATATGCGAGTCACAATCTACAGGTATCAGAAGTGTTAGAAACCGTCGACCGCATGTGGAAGCATGAAAACCACAAGACAAATTAAGAAAAGAACGTCAAAAGGAAGCAGCCCAACCTGTTACCTGTCAAGGAAACCTAGTTCTTTTTGGAGGATGGAAACCGAAGGCGAACTAACGCATTCATCATTGGCCAAAAACAGAATGCTGGAGGCAAGTGGGATTCTTCAACGCTTGGCTTCGAAATGTGTGCTTTGAAAGCTTTGGTCTCGGATCGTCTGGTTGGAGGCGATGGCAGGACTTTCGGCGCACAACGCAGCAGTCGATAGATTTCCTTTGGAACCGCTTGCGCCACCAGCTCCCAAGGAATGGCAAAGGGATAGAAGTGGGCGTTGTTCCAGTTACCTTCCTCGGCAACGTGAATGTTCCTGCAGAAGTGTAGGCCGTATTACAGCATGGCCCCAAGTACAGCTTGGAACCATCGGTGGACAAGTATGACCTTCTAGCGTCCGTGCACAGAGTGGCCAACAAGGCTCTGGCTGAGGAGAGGACACCCTGCCTTTTAGAAAGCGTCGAAAGTTTGCGAAAGAATTTCACCAAGAAGTCTGGTAGCTCAAAAGTTCCACGTGAAGTTGCCTGCTACTTCCGGGAGAATGACCTCGCTCTTGTCCAGGCTGACAAGGAAGGTGGCTTCACCGTACTTCCGCAGCGCCTATTTCAAGAAAAAGCCATCAGTGCCGTCAGTAAGAACTTTAAGCCTGTTTCTCAAAAACCTTCCAAAGTTAAGAGCAGGGCAGTGGCTCTTTTAGATAAACTCAACCTACAGAAGCTATAAAAACAGGTGCTGGGATGTGATTTGAACGTTCTGAGCATCTTCTTCACGGCAAAGACGCATAAAGATCTGTGCCCATTCAGGGCTATTGTTACAGAAAGAGGAAGCTGGCAGGCCCAAGGCAGCAAGTTCCTTAAAACACATTTGGGACAACTAAAGCCTGAAGATCCTTTCAAGATAGCTGGGTCTGACACCTTGGTTGCAGCATTGACTTCTGGTGTTCCAAGTGCCAACTGTGCGTTGTCCGTATACGTGGAAGAGTTGTTTTACTTGATTCCGCACAATGAACTTTTCAGTGCAGTAAGAGAACTGATTGACGTTGCCGGCATGGTTGGATTTGAGAATACCTGTGGTGTGTCGCCTGATAATTTTATGGAGCTGCTCGGTTTTTATCTTGATTCTACTTTTGTTTCCTTTGGCGAGAAATTGTATGTGCAGAAAAAAAGGAATTTGTATAGGTTCCAGTGTCGCGCTAGTGCTGTGTGAAATCTTTTTGCGCGTCTAGGTCGAGTGCTCGAGCTCAAGCTAACCCAACCTTTCATAGCAAAGATCTTCAGATATGTAGACGACTTTTTAATTATTTTGAAACTTTCTTCTCATGACTCTTTGACAAAAGTAGCTAGCAAGATCTTAAGTGTATTCTCAAATTGTTCACAATTTCTCAAATTCACTCTAGAACTTCCACAAAACGGATCCATTCAGTTCCTGGATTTAAAGTTATCTTTTAACAGAATTGACCATGTGTGCTGGGACTTCCAACCTAGCTCAAAGAAAGCATTGCTGCCTTTTGATTCCTCCCACTCCAAGGTGGTAAAGCGGGGTATTGCCTCCTCCTGTTTTAGATCCTGAGTTTTAAAATCATGCACTCATATGTTGAAGTCCAGTTTTTTCGTTCAAGTAGAGCGGCGGGAAAAGGCAGGGTACCCGAGGTTTTTGTTAACCACGGTGGCTGAAACAGTGGCCAATAAGCTCCGTAAAGAGAAAAAAAGGAGTTGCTTCCCAAGAACCAGCCGGCCAGAAAAAAGTGGAAGTCATTCCCTACCTGCACAGGGTTTCACATAATCTCAAAAAGATTTCAGGCAAATATGGCATCGACATTGTATTTTCGGCACCCTGTAAGCTCTCTTTTTATTTAATTGGTTTTGGGGGAAAGGAAATGGCGCAGTATCTGTCTCATATATCGTTGGACACCTGAACCGCGCCGTAAGGGAAGGGTAAACTAGGGAGTGAAAGAAGAAAGGAAGAGAGGTGCCGTAGTGGAGGGCACCGGAATAATTTCGACCACCTGGGGATCTTTAACGTGCACTGACATCGCACAGCACAGGGGCGCCTTAGCGGTTTTCCTCCATAAAAACGCAGCCGCCGCGGTCGGGTTCGAACCCGGGAACTCCGGATCAGTAGTCGAGCGCCCTAACCACTGAGCCACCGCGGCGGGTGGGTAAGCTCTCTAGATTATGGAATCTAGTGGGAAAGGGGGACTCGATTCGAGGAACTTGCGGCAAGAAACATTTGGAATAAAATAAGCGTGTCGCATGTGTAACAGGGGTAATCTACAAGATCCCCCTCAGTTGTGGGCGTTTTTATATTCGACAAACCGGTAGGTGCTTAAATGATCGCTTGAGAGAACATGCGCGTTCCTTGGGGGAGGCGGGGGGTTCGAATCTGCCTGTTCATTGCCGCAAGTGTCGGGGTTGTTGGCCTCAGTTTAGCCAGACCCCGATTGTTGGAAGAAGGAAAGGGCAGCTTGAGAGAGAGATTATGGAGGCCATTGCCATCTTGCGCTCGAAACCGGATGAATGCGTTAGTTCGCCTTCGGTTTCCATCCTCCAAAAAGAACTGGGTTTCCTTGACAGGTAACAGGTTGGGCTGCTTCCTTTTGACATTCATTTCTTCCTTTGTCTTGTGGTTTTCATGCCTCCACATGCGGTCGACGGTTTTTAACACTTCTGATATCTGTAGATTGTGACTCGCATGATGAGCATTGCATAGCGTTTTAAAGTCTGATTTCTGTAGATTGTGACTCGCATATCTTTCATGTGCATTGTTGTCAGTTAGGTCTTGTTATCTGTTGCTTTTCATTCCCCCTTTTTTCTTGATTGTAGGATCACACGTGCCTCTGTCTTCATAAAGCCATGAAGTTTCAAATAAAATTTTAGTTGCAAGTACCGCCCTGTGTCGTCTTCTTTCTCTGTCCCGTGTCCGCTGCGGTGTCTAGTTCCTTCGTTACTCTTAGGTGTGGCTGAAGATATATGATACATATTGTGAGTATTTTAAAATGAAGGATGGTGACTGCGACGGCTTCGTATTTGGTTTTATGTTTGATCTCGCGGGTTGCTACACAATTCTGGATGACAATAGCAACATCTCCAGACAGCTAGCTTGCTTGCTTTCGGTCAGACCGAAAGACATTATACTTGTTTAAAATATTTTTTTTTTGTTTTGGACTTAAGTTGGTACCCTGTAAGCATAAAGCCAGCAGGGACATTGGGTTTAAAAGCTCTTTTATGTCACCGTAGTTATTCATTAATCCTCGGCAGTTCCACTGTATAAGGAACGGCATGTTTGACGGGCGTAGTTAAAACTTAGGATACCGGTTTTGGGGGTGCCATTATTGAGGTCTTTTTTCTTTTCCGCTCCAAGGAGCTGTGCCTCTGCTGCAGCAAAGGCGAGTTCTGAGTTATGTCCATCGCCTCACTAGAGGCTGTGGACTTCCGCGGTGAACCCGCGGGTGTACGGTTTGTGGACTTCTCCTGACTGAGGGAAGCCTTGCGGGCGGCCGACTGAGTGGCCGGCAGCCCCTTGTTCAGAGGTGGCAGTGCAGCCATCGCTGCGTTTGCCGGGGGCGGGGGTGGCCCTGCCTCAGGCTTTGCCTGGGCAGTGGCCGAAGACTTGTGTGGTGTGCCGCCCCTGCGCACCACATCGGCGAAATTTGCTTTTTATTTTGCTGTGAACTGGAATGCTGAGGGGAGTATTTTTCGTGCTACTTCATAAGTTATGTTTTCCTTTGACTTTATTAGTTTTCCTTCTCTCTCTTCCAGGTCGGACACGACCTCGAGTACGCGGGGTGATCTCCTTCGCAGTTCGCTCACAGTGGTGAGACATTGCAGTCTAGAGATCCATGATTGTTTGACGAACATTTGGCACATTTTTGGGGGCCACGACAGGTCTGTGAGCCATGGCGAAATCTTTGACATTTGAAGCAGCGTCTGGGATTTGGGTTGTATAGACTTATATATTTTTTAAGATATCCTACTTCTATGGTTTAGGGAAGTTGGCTGGAGGCAAAGGTCAGGACTATGTATTTTGTTGGTATTTCCTTGTCGCCTTTTCGGATTTTGATACGATGGAATTCGGTGGCGTCCTGGTCTTTCAGACCCTCCAACATTTCTTCTTCAGAAAGGTTCAGGAAATAATGCTCAGATATCACCCCTTTTACTCAGTTTGGTGATCGCTGGGTAGTTACGGTTACACGGACGTCTCCGAAGGACACTTAGGTTGGGAGTTTTGAGTAATGTGCTTTTTTTCGGATTTGGAGCAGGAGGTCGCTACTGGCTAAATTCGTCACCTTGAAGCCAAGGCCCAGCACGTCTGTGAGTGATTTGGAAACAACGAATGGAGACATTTTTCTGGCTGTTTACTCTGCATCTTCACTATGCACAACGTGATACATAGGGAAATGTTATTTTGTTTTTGGAAACACTAGGCAGTTATATCTTCGGTACGCACTCTCTTCAGAATGCGATCATTTTGTGAGGAAGGTGGAGCCATAAAGTGCGTTTAATGTTCGGTCATGATGTCAGCCGCCCATGGAGTCCAACGAGGGGACGGGACAGGAACTTGCAAGCAAGTCCTGCTAACGCCAGCTGTGCACCTCAAGTATAACCAAATATGGCACAACACAGGGTAGTTGGTACTTAATCCTTTCCACCAGAAAGAAGGAAAAAATAAATAAGAGAGGAGAAGACAGGCAAGTTTTGAGAAGGAAGATAGGAAAGTGAAAAATTAAGGGGAAGATAGGAAAAGGCGACTGCCGATTTCCCCCGGTCGGGTCAGCCGGAGGTGCTGTCTACAGGAAGCTGGGGCCAAAGTGGTGTGTTACCCCTCCGCCGAGGGGCCTTAAAGGTTCAAACGCTCGGCATCGGCTCAACCACCAGGAGCCCCTTTTACCTGGACAAGGCAATGCCACGCACGGCTAGGCGCAGGTGCTCGGTTCCGTGGTGATGCACTGTTCATCATCATCCCCTTGCGGGGATGTCCCTGGGGATGCTCGGGAAGCCGTGGCGTCGCCACTCACCAACACCTGCAAGCTGCAGACACCGCCCTGAGGGGAAATTTTGGCTTCGAGGAACTTCGCTTTTTTGGTCACGTTGTCAGCGCACAACGTGTTCGTCCGGGTCCTGACAAGGCTGCTGCCATCTCAGGTTTTTCACGCCCAACTGACAAGAAAGCCGTTCGGTGGTTTTTCGGTCTGTGCTCGTATTATCGGCGCTTTGTTCAAAATTTCTCACGAATCCCCGAGCCGTTAAACTCACTGACTCGCGACGTCAAGCCCTTTGTGTGGGGAAGCGACCAAGAGGCTGCATTTGTCGAGCTTCGCAGCCGTCTACAGCGTACTCCGATACTCGCCCATTTCGATGAGCACGCTGCCACGGACATCCACACTGATGCCAGCAATGTTGGCCTTGGTGCGGTATTGATCCATTGGCAAGATGGTGCCGAACGGGTCATCAATTATGCCAGCCGAACACTTACGCGCTCCGAGACCAAATATTCTACGACAGAGAAAGTGATATGGACCATCAGCAAGTTCCGACAGTACCTCTATGGGCGACCCTTTCGTGTGGCAAGCGACCGTCGCTCCTTATGCTGGCTGGCGAGCCTCAAAGACCCCTCAGAATGCTTGGCTAGATGGAGCTTACGCTTGAAAGAATACGACCTAACAGTAGACTGCAAGTCGGGCCCTAAGCATCACGATGCGGACTGTTTGTCGTGCGCGCCTATCACAATCGGTCAAGAAGAAGCCGCTGATGATTTTCTTTTCCTGGGCGCTGATAGTACCACCAATACGGCGCAGCTTCAGCGGAGGGACTCGGAGTTCACGCCGCTCATCGGTTACCTCGAAGGCGTCGACGCTCGCATCCCACGTGTTTTTCGTCGTGGGCTCCACACCTTCACTTTACAATCTGGTATTATCTACAAGCGCAACTTCGTCAGCAATAAATAAGCGTTCCTACTTGTCGTACCATCGCAGTTGCGGCCAGAGATTTTGAGCGCCTGTCACGATGACCCTCCGCCGGCCATCGCGGAGTAAGTCGTACAATCATGTGGATTAAACAAAAGTATTATTGGCACAGGTTACTCCCATCTGTGCGGGCCTACGTAAAAACATGCCGTGCCTGCCATTGTCGGATGTCTCCTCCGTTGAATCTAGCTTAATTTCTTCACCCCCTCGATCCACCGAAGTCCCCTTTCACCAAGTGGGCATGGGACTCCGTGGCCCTTTTCCGAAGTCTTCATCTGGAAAGCGTTGGATCGTCGTTGCCACCGACTATCTGACACAGTACGCTGAGACCACCTCCCTTGTCAAAGGCACTGCTGCTGAAGTGGCGCAGTTCTTCGTTGACAATATTGTCCTACGTCATGGAGCCCCCGTCGTTGTCGTTATTGACCAGGGAACTGCTTTCGCTGCACGCTTAACCGAGTCCGTTATGACTCTAACGCAAACCAGCCATCGACGTGCTACGGCCTATCACACACAGACAAACGGGTTGGTGTAGAGCGACTCAACCGCACACTAGCCGACATGCTTTCTATGTATGTTGACGTCAAGCATCGAACTGGGGGCACCATTCTGCCGTACGTAACGTTTGCGTACAACACCGCCCTACGGGAGACAACGCGTCTGACCCCCTTTCAGCTTCTCATTGGTCGGCAAGTGACCACTCTGTTGGATGCTATGTTGCCCGATGACCCCCACTGCGACTCTAACGCTGACATCGACGTAGATATCTTCATTCAGCTTGCTAAGGGCGGCAATTGGCACGCCTGGGAATTAACCGTCAACAGGAGACTGATATTTTCCTTTCTAGTGCGCTTTTAGTGCCACCCAAATAGCGCAGCTTCAGCGGGCGGACTCCGAGTTCACGTGGCTCCTCGATTACCTCGAAGGCGTCGACGCTCGCATCCCGCGTGCTTGTCGTCGTGGGCTCCACACCTTCACTATACAATCTGGAGTTCTCTAGAAGCGCAACTTTGCCAGCAACAAAGAACCGTTCCTGCTTGTCGTACCATCGCAGTTGTGGCCAGAGTTTGAGTGCCTGTCGTGATGCACCCTCCGCCGGCCATCTCGGAGTAAGTCGGCCCAGGTTAACCGATCGGTGCGGGCCTACAGAAAAATATGCCGTGACTGCTAACGTCGGAAGTCAACTCCGTTGAAACCAGCCGAATTTCTTCACGTCCTCGATACACCGAAGATTCCTTTTCACCAAGTGGGCATGGTCCTCCTTGGCCCTTTTCTGAAATCTTCGTCTGGAAAGCATTGGCTCGTCGTTGCCACTGACACCCTGTGTTCTGGCTTTTTCTATGTTGTGTAATATGTTTCTCAGTAACGGTTCGCTTGCATATCTGCAATGTATTGCCGTGGTCACGTTAAGCGAATCTGTGTAGATTATGCTGTTTTGAATGTTATTATTTACTATTCTGCCTACAGCTAGAGAGTTGTGTTGTGTTGGGTTTTATGGCGCATAGGCAACTAAGGCCATAATGCGCCAAGCTTGAGGCATAGGAGAAATCTCTGGATAATTTTATAGAAATGTGAAATTTGTCGGTGGTGCAGAGTGCTTAAATATTTAAAATTACCTCATGATGATGATACTCCCAAAGGCATCTTCTACCTTACCACACTTTCGGTCTAGACGACGTTGTTGTTGTTACCCTCATAGAAGGGCACATGCCCACATAGAGGGATTGGCCAAGAATTGGGGGCTACGTTGTTGGCCCTTGCGGTTTGCATCTCTGGCCGCCTTCTCTGTGGCTGGCACGCAGCTGGCGCCAGCAGCGCGCGCCGTTAATATGACGACCTCGGGTGTAACGCCACCCTCTCCCGTCCCTATATCGACGTCCGGGCTATATCGACGCATTTGATCGTTTCCTGTTTTATAATTGGCTATAATTAATTATCTAATCATACTACAGTCATCAAACTTGGCGTGTCCCCTCTATCTGATGCTACCATTGGCGTTATTCGTGGAAGATAGCGTTACACCGGACGCGCGAGTTTAAGCCATTAAAGGCTTTCGCCTTAAAATCCTCTTCAGTGCACTGTTAAGGCTGTGCCTCACGTAGGGGGCCAAAAAATATTTGATTGTTGCTTCGGATATGTGCTGGTTTGTAGACAAGGCTGAATAACGTCACTGCTGTTATTCGCATTCTGTCGAGAGCACCTTTGTCTGAAGCTTTTGGAAGATGAAGACATAAAGGGGCAATGAAACGTAGTATTCCAGCATGAACTATTCAGCCCGCTAATACCCATATCTGATAACCAAAAATGAACCTCCGTTAAATATAAACTTATACTGTGGGACAACTATTTATTACATGCTTTTTCCCCTTTCAAACAACAGCACTGTGTTCTGGCAACATTTCTGGACGCCCTTATCACAGATTCGTGAACCAAAGTTTATTTTCGTGAAGATGTGTTTTTTATTAGTCTTTAACGCGACAGCATTAAAGGCCCCATTTCGAAGAAAATCTTGAGTCGGCATTGTCGGCGTTGTGAGCGAAAAATCATGGGCATGGCTCGGGAAGGTGGTCTTCAGAGAGCATCCTTGGAGGCCGATGGGCCGCCTATCTAGGTCACGTAACCTTGCGGCGTCATTAAAACTTGCCCACGGGGTAGGGAGCAAACTGCCCACTGTGTACGTGGAGGTTAATGATTGGTCGTTCGGGAAGAGCAACCTAGGTCGCAGAAGGACCACCGCTGGGAGCACCTGTCATCGCAGGGCAATGGCGCATCACTTAACCGCTGCACCACTGAGCTAGGAGGGGGGTGAGGACTTCCAGGGATTTATGAATGTAAAGTAGAGAATGACTTTCTGCATATATGGGAATTAACCCAAGAGGCTATCGCGTGATACCCTTAAGGTGGAGCTTAAGTGCCCCCTCCACGTTTGCTGTGTGCACCTTGTCTTCGTAGCAGCGGCGACCCGGCACAAAAGGAAGTCCGACATCGATTCCGATAATCGTGCACCCGCTATGCATTGTCTGCAACATGCTGCTGTTTGCTGCGCGTTTATGGCGGCATGTCGTAAAATTCAGCCGCTTCCCAAACCACATAAGTAGCAAAAGAAAGTACTATCTTTGTTCAAAAGCTTTTGCAGCACTGCGTCATATTAAAGATCCCTGGAGACGCGAGGATGCCTCAAAGGGGTGTGTAATGTTGTCGGCGAAGCACAAATCGCTGGCAACATATGTTGCTGGATTATACATTACCTGGCGCACTGTGAGGGTTGTAGGAGAGTGGCCATTTTTCAACCGCGATGTTATCGCGCACGTGTGTTGCAGCGCGTCCCATGCTTGCCAAAGGCAATGTGTGCCGCGAAGATTGTGACGAGGCGCTGAGCTGTGGAAAGACAAGTCCCCACAACTGCGCCATAGGCTCTATATTTTAGTTTCAAATTAGCATTGAGGCGGCACACATGCCAAGGAAACGTGGAAAAATGCCTCTAGTTTGCGCGGCTTCCACAACGCTCTGCGTGGTGCTTAACGCTCATAATCACCGCGGGAATTTCGAGCGTTTGGTACATTCCATTCGTTTCCTACGGCTTTTGGAAGCAGGTGGCCTGTACGCAGAGAGAAGCAGAGAGAATTTTAGAAGTCAGCTTTTGCAGCGCCGCAGAAGATGGGGACAAGACAATCACAGCTTTCGCGCAGAATCTCGCCGAAGTATTTAGCTACATGAAAATTACTTGTATGAATGCTTCCATTCAGTTACGTGTTGGTTACCGCCTCTACCAACAGAGGACCCTAGTTACTGATGTGCATCCAAGCTGGGCATACGTGAGTCGCCCTCACAGCATGAAATAAGCTGCGAATAGTAACGGGCGTGGCAGCGTCGTCACTCTATGCATGCTTCCGAAGCCATTAAATGCTTTGATTGAAGGCGCGCAACGGAGATATGTACACGTAAACATGTCTTCCGACTCTCACACTATGCAGCGCGCTACCAAAAAACCGATTACGTGCGTTAAACGCGTGCATTTTCTCACGTCTGGTTTCTAGTTTGTTCGTAACACTAGTGCGAGCAAACATATGTGTACAGGGAGGACGCCAGGATTACAGTCGGCAGTCGACACTTGCGACTTCACGCCGCCTATGAATGGCTGCCACTGCTTTTCCGTCTGCCATGACCTTTTTATGCGCAGTAGGTGAGAGTAATTGACGTGAGGCGCCGCGAGAGGGAGAAGTATAGTGGGACAAACACGAATGCATATCATTCCTATCTTATAAGTCAATCCCACAGCCTTTAACAGTTGTCTCCCCAAAAAGCCGACCGTTGAACGATTGAACCCAAATTGTTGCACAAATAAACAAGAACCTCACAAGGTGTGCGCTTTTCCCTAACATATTTTCAGGTGTCGCAGAATGATTCTTCCTTTAGACGTCGCTTTAATGTCACAATGCGAATTTAACGATAACATATAATACAAAAAATAGATATTTTTTTTTCTAATATATTGCCTTCGTGCCACTTTGCGTCACCCCGTAGTGACATTGAACCCTGCCGGAAGGCTATCGTTCTTGGCAACGCCAACAGTTGGCCTCGAGGCCTCCACTGTCGGCTGCGGCTGCTCAGACGTGGCAGTCTCTTCTACATCGGGTGGCGCCACGGTGAACTCGTCCGTGTAGCTCGTCACCAAATCGGGATTCCCCGGTGAAAGGTAGAACTGGTCGTCGTCAACGGCCGTGCTCTCTTCGCCTGCGACGGCTGGCACGGGTGGCGATTCGTACGCTGGCACACCCGCGACCACTGCTGCATCCTCGTTCACCGACTGGCCCTGAGCGGGACCTGTGCTCAAGGCTGGTAACACGGGAGGAGACGGTACAGAAGCGGATATTAGGAGAAAGCAATAGACGCAGCTCCGTTTGCATTCATATGATGATGACGGTGAATTTTTGCGGCGCAAGGGCATCTCAGGCCAAAAAGCGCCATGCACAAGGTATTCTTCTTTAATACTGAAGGTGGGGTCCAAGACCAATTTCCCTAGCATTACACCCTAAAGAAGCCGAGCACCAGGCAGAAGGAAGCTTGTACCCTTTGTATCACCGGTGGGTGCCCGGGCACGGTTACGACCGCCGCAGAACAAAGGTCTGTACGAATGACGGCCAACTTTAGTTGTATGCGACCTGCGGCCACTCTGCCTTGTCAGAAATTCTAAGTAATCCACTAACCTTACTATCTTCCGGCCTCTGATGCATTTCAGTCATGTAAGAGTACATAGTGTCACCCTCTCTCAGGCTATCATCATCAACCTTACTACGCTCACTGCAGGGCAAAAGCCTCTCCCGTGTCTCTACAATCAACCCTGTCCTTTTCCAGCAGCACCCACCCTATGCCTGCAAACTTCTTAATTTGATCTGGCCACCTAACCTTCTGGCACCCCCTGCTTCGCTTGCCTTCTCTTGGAATCCACTCCGTTACCCTTAAGGAGAAGCGATTATCTTGCCTTCAGATTACATGCTCTGCCCAAGCCCATTTCTTCCTCTTAGGATGGTGTATTGACTACTATTCTCCTTAATTATAACAACCTCTGTGCGTGTAAGTTTCTTCGCATATAATACACTCCACGGCCATCAATCGCAGCTGACGCTTTAGAACATATACTTCACCTAGCAGCAAACGATTCATTTTTCGCTATCAATGTTTTCATGAATTGTTGACTTTCTTAAATTCAACAAGTACCAGATGGCTTTAATACCCGTGCTACACGGGCGCTTCGAATGCCTTCCAACTGAATGTGATTCGGCTCGACTCCCGAACTTACGCTGCTACACGAAATTTTTCGACGGCATTCCGCTCAAATGCCATTCGAGTCGACGGAGCTCCGCGGAGATATTCCAGATTTTGGAATGCCTTCAAAATGCGAACACAGCCCGAACCGACCAATAGGCGTTGCTGCCGCCCTCGCTTCACCCCGCCCACAGCCGCGTGACGGTTTTCGGCTCTCTGGCTGCTCATTTTGATACCCGCTGCTCGCTTTTTCCGGCTCTTTGCTTAGCAAATAGCTCGTGTTCTGTCTAAGTAAGTTCTTGAAGGTAATAGTACACCAATGAACATTTACCACATGGGCATGAAATTTCTCCAGCAGTGCGCCGAGGAGGACGGCTGCACTCATACTGTTGTTTACATCTCTGCGTACGAACAGCCAGCGCTAGTTTTCATTACATAAAACGCATTGTGATCTTTAGTTCTATTAAATAAGCGCATCTTTTTTGTGCCGGTTGTACCCGTGCTTGTTAACGCAGTGCGACAATCTGTGGGAGGAAGCGCCGATACGATCGCTCTCCTGAGAAACACTTGAAAGCCGGGCTGCTGACATCGCGCACGACCGGCGCTTATCGCTAATTGTCCCGACTTCCTCCGACGCGATCAGTAGTTTATTTTAAACTGCTGTATTCAGAACCATGATTGGTGACCGTTCGCAGTAATTGAAATGGCACAAATTGTTATGCACAAAATAGCAAAGCGACTACTGCTGTTGGCCGTAAAGCAGTGCTCGGCGGTCTTGGTCACACCGGCGCTTCCCGTTCATCGTATGCGCATCCTTAGATGTGAGCAATAGTTGATTTCTGGTCACTGTTGTCAAAACTACACTCGTTGATCTTTTGCATTCGCTAAAACTTGTGAATTCGCTCTTCACAACCGCCGAATTCACAGACGTAACCCTGCGGACTCACTAGGCCTAGTCGTAGCGGAAGGGAAGGTAGTCGCCATCGATTAATATCAATTTGGCAAGCGCTTATAGTTGGTGAGTGTTCGAGTGCGCACGTGTGAAATGTACCCGTTAGTTTCGCTTTTTAACAATACGGATAAGATAGAATGACGAATATATTCACACCGTCGCCTCATAGCGTGTTTTCGCTCAACCGTCGGCCTGCCGAGCACATGCAGGCTGACCGTCCGCCGTTCGGATTCGTCGGTGTCGTTGGCCTCAAAAACTTGTCCCACTATACCATCATATATGCAGCGGTTTACCGTGACAGTGTCGTTGTCGCACTATAGTGCGACCACTGCCGCCGTCGTCATCGTACACTGAAAACGAGCTGAGGAAATTTCAAATGCGTTCGGAAAGTGTCGTGTAGCACCGCGGAAGTCCGTCGAGTCTGAATGCCATTCCAAGTCTCGATTGCCATTCGACTCAGATGTCATTCGAACGTGCCCGTGTAGCACAGGTATAAGACTAAACACACACGTTGAGCCCGTTGCAAAGGAGACCAAGAAAACGTCAATAACAAAGAAAGGTTACCGCATCGTCAGCTTGCTCAGTGAATATTGAAAGGAATGGAAAATATTACAAGGCAACAAGAATTCTAATTAGATTTCTCTTCCTAAAGCGCTAAAGAAGAAAATTGCCTATGCTTAAGGTATGTGTTTTGCGATCGAAGGCCACAGAAAACAAAATTTGGGGAACACTAGAGGCTAAATTCTACAGGCCCGTGTACTGTGCGATGTCAGTGCACGTTAAAGAACCCCAGGTGGTCGAAATTTCCATAGCCCTTCACTACGGCGTCTCTCATAGCCTGAGCCGCTTTGGGACGTTACACCCCATAAACCGAACAACTTAAGCTTTTATTCAACGATATGACACGATACTGACCATATATGCAGGAGGCCATTCTCTACTTTAGATTCATAGATCCCCGGGAGTCCTCGTATAACCCTCCTGGCGCAGTGGTGCAGCGGTTTGATGATGCGCCACTTCCCTGCGATGGCAAGTGCTCCCAGTGGTGCACCTTGAGCGACCAATCATTAATTTAACTGCCACCTTCCATGGTGGGCAGCTTGATCACAATTCGGTGGGCAGGTAGTGATGGTGCCGCAAGGTCACGTGACATAGTTGGCCCACCTGCCTCCTTGGTTGCTCTCTGGGGACCACCCGCTAAAGCTGTTCTCTTGATTTTTCTCTCACAACGACAACGCCGACAACGCCAACGCCAGATTTTCTGGTGAACTGGAAAGAGTGCAGCCTATCTATTTTTCTGGATTAGGTATACCCATGAAATGCATTGTAGGAGAGGCACAGTGCACCTAGAATGGTTGGTTGATGCTGTTAGCCGCACATCGTTGTGAGCCAGCGGCACAGGCTGCAGAGCGTGCCTCTGTCTTTGGCCGCTTCTGATCTTGGGGCTGAACAGCTCGCATGTTCTCCCCGACTGCTTCGCGCATGGAAGAGCCTCTGCCATCTGCCACTTCCTTAGCTGCTCTTGTTGTTTTACGTGCTACTGCGTTTAGCCGCTTCTGCTTTCCGTGATGGGCAGCGAGCTCAGTCTTGTCTCGCTGCTTGACGCGCCACAGCACTTTGTTGGCCTTAGCAATGCGTTTCGCCGCCTTGACCACGCTCTGAAATAAGTGTGCGACTAAGTAAAGCTGGCATTGGTCTTCCTATCTCTTCACTTAACTGGCTCAATTTTACGGCCATGGAGGAAGCCCTACTGGCGCCGTGCATTTAGATGCGGGGATCGAACGGGTGTGAGATGAAGTCGGGGAAAGAACACCTCGCGTGAAAGGTGACAGGGTACGAAACTGAAAGTAACAGTCAGCGGCGGTGGCTCTGTTACCGTAACCACCGGTAAACGAAGCTGCCCTGCTTACACCTGCGCTGCTTGAATGCGGACTGGGGGAGATAATTCGCAGTTTTTTTATTGTTGTTGTGACTACTATTCTGAGGGGAAAGTTTGAGTTTTCAGATCTGTTCGCTGTGGTTCAGGGGTGGTGTTCGGCTATATTGCCGGGAGTGGAAGCTACACACATTTGACCGAGAAGAAAACGTATATAGAGCCCAGTGGTTTCCTTGTACCCACATCGTGTGTTTAGTTGTGCATCCCCAGCGTTCCAAATTTGCAAGTGAAATGAATGCCGGTCCTCCCTGCACTGACATTTCGGACTTCCAAATACGCTACTACAGTACAACTACAAAGCTTCGAAGCAAACTCCCTAGGCTTTAAGCTGTTGGCGATGACTTTATCTCCGTGCGGGTGTTAGTCGCGTGCGCGTGCGTCTAAAGGTTATCTAAAACTTCACCACTAAACATAACTTCGTGAAAGACGATGAACTCAAGTAGTACGCATGGTTTCCTGTAAACAAGATAGCGCCAGTTTACTACAGGTATAAGCCACATGCGAGGAAGCCACGTATTGCGGTTAGCAGATTTTACTCTTCTCTGGCCCCTGCTTGAAGAGGCGAAAAATTGCCTCGAACTATCTGGCCGTCCGGTATTAAGTTTTACGATCGACGATATTCAAAACGAAGAATGCAACGTGAATGTGAATGCTAGCAGATGGATATCAACAGCGAGGTATCATTGAACGACCAAGTTACAGAATGCGGGATGTGCGTGCATATGCTCGTTTATATTTTATTATCGCCCTCACCTGATTGCTATGAATGTTTTAAGAGCGAAATTACTGATTCCTTCCCGACAGTAACGACCGCAAACTGTTCGTGTCGACAGCGTGGAACTGCAAGAATCGCAAAATTCCGCAGTGTTTTCCCTCCGGTTGCATGCAATCTTGAATTACGCCTCGAAGCAGGACATGGCAGTCTACAAACGCGTACCTCTCGTTGCGAAAGATATGTAGTAGGTCAAATGTTTAGGGGAACCCCCAAGGCGGAGTATATTTGTATTAAGGGAGTAATTACTCACTGCCATCCACCCAAGCAAAGCCGTAAGCCTACAACGGAAAGCTATAAAGCTTTCTCAGAAACTTCGTTATTAAAAAAAACTGGTCCTGGTCCGGGGTTCGAACCCGGGACCACCGCTTCACCGGAACAGTCGCTCTACCGACTGAGTTAACCGGGACGGCAAGCTTATGGTAGGGCGAGAGCGAATTGATAAATAACTCGAAGTGGGAACGGTGTTGGACAAATGTCTAGAGGAATCCCCCAACACGTCCTGCTCCGGGCTATAATAATAATATTAATTGGTTTTTGGGGAAAGGAAGAGGCCAGTAACTGTCTCATATATCGTTGGACACCTGAACCGCACCAAAAGCGAAGGGACAAAGGAGGGAGCGAAAGAAGAAAGAAAGAAATAGGTGCCGTAGTAGAGGCCTCCGGAATAATTTCGACCACCTGGGGATCTTTAACGTGTACTGACATCGCACAGCACACAGGCGCCTTAGCGTTTTTCGAACCCCGGACCAAGGCGAATTTTTCTTTACGTAGTTTCTGAGAAAGCTGTATAGCTTTCCTTTGTATCCGTATGGCTTCGCTCCGGTGGAAGTCAATGAGCAATTACTCCCTTATTAAGATATGCAGTAATGGGGAATGAATGAAAGTCCCTACCAGTCTCCGACACCGTCACCACGAAGAGGACGAAGACGACGACGACGACTGACAGCGCAGCCGCGAGACGTTGAGGCCGGAGATGGCGCGCTCGTGGCTGGTCTGCTCAGCTCTGAGGAAAGAGGTCGTAGCGCAGTCTGTTATGAACGCATGCTGCTGCTCAAAAAAATATGCAGTGGCTTAACTTGGCTAACCCTGGCATGCAGCGAAAAGCAAGCAGGCTTGCCAAGCGTCTGAGGCTCGTCCATGGCAGATCCGCTACACGATCGCGACAGCCGTTCTATATATACCCACACGACCACTTGGCTATGACGTGGTATCGCATGATCTTACTAGACCCCAATCGAATGTCATCACGTGATTTCTCATCACCCCACTAGATGTTTTTAAGGTCAAAGGACACTCAATGTCAGCGGTCAACTAAAGGTCATAGATGAAGGTCAGGAATCATTCGTTCGACAACATAACTGTACACACATATGGTCGTACACGGTTAACGTGGTTGGGCTGAAGGTTCTTAAAGTCATTCTCCGGCCTACGCAACGACTGCTTTACCTGGCATGGTGAAGTTTTTCGTTTCGAGAACTCTTTTATTGTCAAGTGTGGGCTTAAAGAACTGAGGTCAACGTCATAGTGCCTTAACATGCCAAAAGATATGCTTACCAGTGTTCTGAAAAAAAAACGGATACGTAGTTGTTTGTTAAGTTTCTCTCTGTAAGCACCGAAACTTTGAAGTTAAAGAAACATTCTTCCTGATCTGGGGTAAGCTGCCGTCATTGTTAGCATAGCTTGTAGAGCGACTGCCTCGGACTAGTGGTGGTCACGGGTCTGAAAGAAACCTTAGAAAAATTCAGGCCTGTGCACTTGCTCCTTGAATTCATGTATTTTGGGCATTATTACGAACAGAGGTCGAAGTACAGCTTTTTATTGCAAAAATTTTGAAAATTGAAAAATTGTAAGACAGTGTTATGGAAATATTTAGGGTAATGGCAAATTGTTTTGATATGTAGGAAAATCTTTCTTTTGAAGTGTTTCCAGTGATCGCATCAAACAGTTATGACTGCCTTAGAAAATCACTGGGGAACGCTTTTCACGATAGCAGGAATATCAATGGAAAAAATATTCAAGACTGTTGTTGGGTGATTTGCGGATATCTTAATTGTTATAGTGAAATATTACATTGTATTGAAAAATTGCGTTCATAAACGGTTTCCAGATGAATAATGCTTTTGTCTGGAATTGCTGGGTATGGCACTCTGGGAAGAATTTCCAGTTAGCAGACGCGCAGGGTCAAAGAGGCCTCGGCGTGACGTCATCCTCCTGAGCGTTGTCACGGCGGTTATGTAATCAACGGGAGAGCTTTCCTTTGTCGGCGGGGAAACCAGTTCGCCGAGCAGCAGCGTTGGGGAGGCGGTTACTTAGTTGCGCGGTCATCCAGGGCTAATTGCCTCGCCGAAGGAAATTATACCGGAGACCTCAACTACAGTACCTCTTTCTTAATCTCATCTTTCACTAGGATCGTTTATCCTTTCCCTTACGGCGTGGTTCAGATGTCCGCCGAGATACAACTATGTGAGAGAGTTACTGCGTCATTTCTTTTCTTCAAAACCAATTTTTTCCCCTGTGTGGCGGAGGCCAACTTACCCACTGGTAAGGTGGTGGAACCCAAGTCTTCCTCTTCCTGCAGCGACTAACAACAGCGGCTGTCCCTTTCCATCTAAAAACGGCGCACAAGAAACACAAAAACACATTGAGAACAGGACGAACAAGAGTGCATTAGCAACCGATGCGTGGTCGAAGATAGACTTTTCACTGAGTTAGAATGCACCAGAAAATTCAGCACGTGTCACACAATCGGCACACAATCAGCACATGTAATAGCGAAAGCTGCATGACAGCACTACCGGTACGGCCATCAGATACCGAGGAACATGCGTTCTTTTCTCAGCAATAACACTGATGTAGAACTTACACACAAGTCGTTACCTGCAGTGATTATATTCGAGGCCGCAAATACCTCTCTATCAACTTTTTTTCTTCCGCACCCGATGATACTTGTCGCACCCGAGTTGGGCACCGTTGTTAGATGGATCATTACCAACTAGTCCAACTTTCTATTTTACTGGTCCCTTTCCATTTCCGCGAAGCGTCGTGGTCCGAAGATAGTGGCATTATTGGTCACGGTGCGTCCAATTTATTTTTGATCAACGACCGATGCATCACGGGCCCATTATTGATGGTGAGGCATCTTCGCCTTTAACGGTCAAAGCTGGGAGGCAGCAACAAATCGACATGGCTAGAGGAAGAGCGGACCATCTCCACCGAAACACGAGTGAGAGGACAGCGGTACGGCCTCCAACGGTGGGTGGCTGCCCAGGTCATCACGAGTGACCATGTGACTGGGCACAGATCAAGTGCACAGATTCCCCAACTTGAAATCTCAGGATCTCTGACTCTTCTTAAGCGGGCTTATGGCCTGTGTAAAGAAACATTCAAAACTTTCAGATGTCTTCTTGCGTCTAAAGTAAATTCTAAATATGTGAACTAGCCTCTCCTGGAAGCTGTCCATCATCGTCTCATTGCAACAGCAGTCCTCCGAGCCGGTGCCCGTGGCCATCGGCCTGGCTGAAAAGATAAACCCAGTAGAACCAATGGCCCACATCTATCATCGAGCACTCGGGGAAAGCACTTGTCAAGCCGATCGAGCTGCTCTGTGAGCCATATCGCCTCGGCACTGTGTTTGTTGTCTGAAATGCTCTGGGGCCAAGCACGAATCTTTGTTTGTGTAACGCCATTTGGTTTTATACTGAACATGTTCGTTCTGCTGCGTACGTGCTTTGTGAAGTGAAACTGCCAGCAACACAGGATGGGCCGCCGCTGACTGAAGAGCTATTCATTTACTGAATTCAGCATGTGCTGCCTGGACGAGCTTAAGTTTGAATATGTCTTGATTTGGAAATGTTAGCCAGACTGACTGGAGAACACTTTTGGACAATATCGCCGGTTTGGTGGATCTAATTATCATATTTCGATTCAGCAGATGTTATCGGAATCTGATACAAAACTGAGCTTTCAAGATGAACGTGTACTTACATTAGAGAACTTTCTGGTTGAAGCAGCATCACATGTATACAACGCATGCAAATTGACCGATAAGTATAAAATTGATATTACTTGCGATGGCATAAACTCAAAGCTAGAGCGCTTGTCGGATGTAGTGTACATATTGCCCTGAATCTTTGCAGTGTTTGTTCATTCTTCAAAGTTGCCCACACGTCGCTTTATCGCTTTGTTTGTGATTCAAGGTGCGACCAGATTTATCTCGATTGATCACATCCAGGCAGACTTGATTCTACGTTGTTCCAGAATGTGTTAGTAACTTTGCACGCTTTATCTGGAAATTTCGCCATCAGGTTTAAATTGAACACGGCCGACAGCGGCAGGAATTCTGTCCGACGACTGCCGAGCACGCTTGTTGCTACGCCGCCGACGGATCATTCCGTCCATTCTGGACACAAGCCAGCGTAATAAAGAGTTTCGTTTAGAAACCCTTTTCACTCTCTTCCTGCACGCCGGATTGCCGTCACTACTATGTCGCAATAGAAGGTTTCTGCTCTTACTGCATTGAAGAGACTTCTTTCCTTTCTTTGAGAAACCTCACAAGAGGGCACAGGTATATTCTTTAGGATGCCAACTGCTTAATCGAAGGACTCACAAGAGGAGCGGTCAAGTTCTCCGCAGCCAGTTGTTACCACAGGCGTTCTGCACATTTAAATTGTGCGAGAAAAATTGACAGCGAAAGGAACTCTTGCCATGTTCCGTGCAACGCGCCACCAAGGAGCTGCTCCTGAGCGCATTGGAGCACTTGTCGGTCGACAGCGAAGATTTGGATGTTTGCTCCAACGCACATCACCAGGACACAGTGACCACCAACATCTAACCGAAAAACTACGTCCACATAAACAAAGCGCTGCTGAATACTAAGAAGGCCACCGCTCAGGAGAGAAAACTACAAACTCTCAACTAAACCACTAGCCAGATATCAATAACGGTGCTGAAATAAAGGTATTCTCTGGTTTATTCCTCTTGTGGCTGCCTGCTCTCTCTGGTGAAAGAAATAAAAGAAAACCAACCATTGCACCCTTGCTAGTATTAATTATTGCATCGCGAATTAAGGCACTGTGATCATTATAGAGCAAACGTCGTGAATTCGCCGACGCCTCGCATGGTGAACCTGCTTTTATGCGCGGCACAAACGAGTGTAGCAAGTACTTCACCCACAGTGCTAGGTCAAGGTACGTGACGTCACGGAGCGAGTGCGGAGGCCTGACGTTATTTACAAAGCTTTGGTTTGGTTTATAGGGTTTAACGTCCGAAAGCGACTCAGGCTATGAGGGACTCCGTAGTGAAGGGCTCCGGAAATTTCGACCAACTGGGGTTTTTTAACGTGCACTGACATCGCATGGTACACGACCCTCTAGAATTTCGTCTCCATCGAAATTCGTCCACCACGACCGGGATCGAACCCGCGTCTTTCGGGTCATCAGCCGAGCGACATAACCTCTGAGCCACCGCGGCGGCTCTAGGAAGCTTTGGTTTCAGCTCCTAATAAGAATTAATTTAGATTTACGAAATTTCTCTGATGTCTGTATAGCTTTTGTAGCCATATGGGTTTGCTTGGGCAGATGAATTCACTAGAAACTCGGCGAAAGATACTTATTATGTTTTCCCTTCAGATACTAGAAGCTTTGGGAAAATTCGTCTTAGAACTCTAACGTGATTGCAACAATCATTTCACATTCAAGCGTAACTCATTACCTTCCAAACTTGTGTCCTCCGAAGGGTGGTTTCCGGCTGGAAGCGGAAATATTTATGCATCATGGAGAATAGCAGTTATTCCCTGAATAGATGAAATCAACAAGCAGAGAAACCCTCTGTAGTAATTCGTTAACCGTGACACGGTCCAGGAGGGTACGGTTTCTGTCGCTCTCGTAAGCACTGAGTTAATGACAGTTAGGCTTTCGTCGATCTTGAAGAGTAGCCTTGCACTAAATTGTCCGTTTCAATGTGGAGCTATATAGATATCCTTTCCACAGTGTGCATCGGACACGTTACAATGAACTTTGGGCATGCTGGCTAGCGGTAAATAAGAGTTCAACAGACTGATGTGCCTTTATATGCGTCGCACCGCATATGTTTGAAAACTTGCAACACAACCCCAGGCATATCTTTATCTTCCTGTTATTTTCGCAATGATTGCTGTGCAAGGAAGTTTCTCAGGAATAAACGCAGGCGATTTGGCTGCCGAAACTTGACCGTTCGCTTGCTGTTCCACTGAAAATTATCTGCAGCTACACAAGAACCTGCAGCGGTACTTGCTCTCGAAGTTGTGCTATGTCGTTATGTGGCAAGCAATTCTATTATGCCCACCACTTGGATATCCCAACGAAAGGTATGTCAGGAGCGATCGGCGAAGGGGGGTGGGGATGGAAGGAGGCAGCTGACTGTACAGCTATCCCTTTTGATTGTTTACACCGAGGAAAAGCGGACTATTTTAGTTTTCTTACAATAACGCAAGGTGGGCTACTTTTTGATCTGCTAGAAATGCTGCTGCCAGTGTTGGCAAAATTGCTCCATGCTGGTGTGGTCAAGAGAGCATAACGTACCTGATGAAGATGTGCGAATGGCACTCGAGTTGACTGAAATCAAAGAGCAGAAGAATATGTGGCAGGAATCTAAATGTATCATGCGCCGTTTGAGCGATCTTCTCGTGTGGTCCGCAAACGTAATATCCTACATGAAGCCAGCACATTCTTTGTAATTGTTTCCCTTTACTCGCAACTTTCATACAGAGCGTAAAATCTTCAGGCATTGGTAATAATTAATCGAAATGTTAGGAAATTCGCCCCTGTATCCTCATTAGTATTACACTTTATCGCAATTTTTGTTTAAAAACGAGGGTTAAAACTGGAGATATATTACTTTACTGATAGGGAACACTGTTGCGAATTTTAAGACAGTCGTGGCAAGCTTTGTGAGATGCGATAGAATCTATTCACTGCCACGTATTTGTAGACAATAGAACACGCTATGGACAATCTACCTTAAATTAGCAGCTTACAAGTCTTGCCTGGTCGTACTCAGACACACAAAAACAGCATTGAGAGCTTACCAGAAGTCATCAGGGTTGTTTTACTTGACTCAGCTAAAAGATATTGAAGGAAAGGAAGGGAAACATTACCAGGAATATAAGACAGCTTGCAAAAATTCCCCGCGAAAACCGAGTGTACATCAACTTCAATATACACAGTTCACTAAGTGGTAATTTAGCCGCTTTAGTGCGCTTGAGTCGTTTCAGAGCAAGGCATGACCTGAGCAAGCTTTACATTTTTTTCATTGTAGATTATAATACAGTTCAGACTGCATGAAATTTTATGGTGTCAACAATGCAAAATATTTGTTCGCAAACGTGCTGACAAATATAGTTAGGATCTTGCTGCTCCTAAATATCAAGATCGCTTGCTAGTCTGTAAAAGCGCGCGACAAGAAAATTTTCTGCGGGGTGGGCGTTATAAAAGCCTACATCTGGAAGCAGCACGAATGATCTCTTTCGCCAAGATGTATTTAGTACTCCGATAACAATGACGTATGTGACTAAGCTTTTTTATTTACGCCTTTTACGAATACTGATTTTTACGGTCATCATAGGTACGCGGTTTCATTGCATATATAGAGGTGGACACAACACAAGATTTTTTTGCGCAGCTATAAGCCTTGAAAGTCTTTACGCCTTATTGACATGACCGCTCGGCTGCTGTAAGCAAAATATTCCCCTCAGCATCAAAGACCACAACGGCCACCTCGATATCCGGTTTGTTATTGGAGGGAACGTGAACAGTAAATTGTTGAATACCGGAACCTGCAGCGCTAAACTTCACCCTGTGCAAGCTCATTAAAAGTCCAACATGATCTCGACTGACAAGACGCATAACGACTTAATACTGACATAGATTGTAATAAGCACAGGCTGCAGCATTGCCAGCTTATGGCCTAGCACTTATCAACAGTACAAACACCTGCGTGCTTGCAATGCTATGCACCGATAAGGCCGACCGTGGAAATGCATTCTCTAGGAAGATACGGCAATGGTGCACGTAATGGGTGCACACTTGGCGAAGGAACGAGAAAACCAAGTGACACACTCACCCATCGCGGTGCGCTTAAATGATTCTTCATTTTTTCCAATCCTTCACCTGCGTTGCGCGCTCGTGTCTTTTTACTGAGCTGCGACAAATATTTATATTGATGGACTCAGTTTTCAAACGGTCACTTTCGGCTTAACCCATTTAACAAATGGCTGTACTGCAGTTCACTTTCACACGTAGGCTGATCATTTTACCGCGGTTCAGCCGGACATTTTGCCTTCAGTCGTCACTTTCATAGCACAGCAACTAATGCAAAGATTCGTGCGCCATCATCATCATCATCATCATCATCATCATCATCATCATCCTGACTACGCCCACTGCAGGGCAAAAACCTTTTCCTTGTCTCTTCAATTAACCGTGCCCTTTGCCAGCTGCGCCCACCCTATGACTGCAAACTTCCTAATCTCATCCGCCCACCTAACATTCTGCCGCCCTGTGCTACGCTTGCCTTCTCTTGGAATCCACTCCGTTACCCTTAAGGACCAGCGGTTATCTTGTCTTATTAATTATTATTAATTATGATCTTGCCTAATTTAGTATGTCATGCTTGGCCAATGCAATATGCATCGCGATATTGCGTTCAAGTGTACCAGAACCGATATTACAAGGATCCGACCTATATATCTGCTGAGGCTTCTTTTCTTACGTCATTTCACGCTCTGGAAGTGAGAAAACAAAAGTCAGGAGGTCGTGGTCAAATTGTAACAAAAATTGAGCCTTATGATAGACTATGCTTGGGTTGGCACTTTATCTCGTGAAGTGGCCGGCACTCGGTGACGCTCGGCGACTTCCAAAGCCCAGCCCGCCAGCTGTTTTTGCGCAGCTAAGTAGGAGCTGGACAACGCGACCTCCTATCTCTCGAGGTCAGTGAGTAGGCACTCAGTGATTGAAAATGCTTATTATGGATTTCAGTTACGTCGACTGGTCTGTACCTTAGCCCAGGGATCCGCTAGGTTCGGCTGTCGTCTTGACCCCACACACCAGCCGTAGTTGAATCCCGGGGTTCTTACGTTGTTGAATTTGTTACCCTCTCTAGTGCCGGATTTTTTTTTGGCATTCCCATACCAAGTGGTAAAGGAAGGCAATCTTTCCACCGAATATGCAGTGTCAGTCTATGTCGTCTGTGGTACATATAAGCTGGTTTAGCTGGCCTTGATTCGTTTCTTGGCTCTTGGTGAGCGAGGGGTCCGGTGGAGAGTACCCCCTTCTATTTAATCTGCGATGCTGGAGAGCATCACTGTACCCTATCAGTGAACGCTATCATTGATCCTATCACTGGTTCATATGTGGTATCATTAGAACGTGTCCGGTGAAGTAAGGCGCCAGTTGCGGCCTTGAGCGCCTTCCTTCCCTCCGTCTGAAGTTTCCGGGAAGTCATGGCAATGAATAGCGCGTTAGTGTGCTGAGTTCTTAAAGAACGCTGAAAGCGTGTATGCACAGGATTCCTCTGGTTCTCCGGAGTCTGCATGCACACCTTTGTGCTTAGCCAGATAAATAATCAGGAGGACATATATAGCTTTCTGCGGACTCCGAGAAGCGCCTTCTAATAGACACGAGTCTAGTTTCTGACATAGCTTATCTTCGGCATTCTCTTCAGCATATAGCGTAGCCAAGATTATAAGGGCTCGAAGATAATGTTCGAACTTAGCTCAGTGGCGGTAATACAGGGAAGCTCTGACGGTTTTAGAATTATGAAGATTTCAGCTTGTTGGCGTCGGCCTCAAAAAGAAAATTTATGCAGACAAGAATCTTCAATCTATCAAAAACCTTCACAGCGTGCATAGAGTGGTAGAGCACAAGGAAACTCTGCATAACGCATATATTTCGCGTCTTACATCGCTATGGAATACAATGGCTTTGTCATCGTCATCATATGAAGGCTAAAACGACAAAATCATTTGTTTACATCGCCAGCCATTCACCCGCACAGATCATGCTGCGTCTTTCTAGTTTGTGCCGTTGATGCGGTACTGAGAACTGTTAGCCGCATGCATAAACAGGCAGGACACACACTCGTCCTGTACATAGCGCACATATATCGCATCGTTCATTGGTTCAGAATACATTGGATTTGTCGCTTTGAATCGATTAAGCTTAAAATGGCATATTCTAATGCCGCCCGTCCCCACAGACCGCATTATTTGTGACACACGTAACTGTTATTACTTTTAAACTTGCAGCACTGATGACAATATTCTGCCTAAACTTGTACAAACTAAGAGGAAAGGTTCTACGCGATGCAAACCAGATGCAGCACCGCCACAACCTGTCCCTTTTCAGTCCGCTATTCAAAAGCACAGTTCTTGAAATGAATGCGGGATGACTGAGCACTCCCCACCGTCTACACATGAGTTCATGTCAGTGCAGAACTGGCCGTCTCTGAGCAACACGGCAAAATGCAAAACACCGGAGACACCTTGAAACGTAATTAGAGCATCTATATTCAAGAAAATTGTGCCTGGTTAGGCGTTCTCTGACAACTGAAAAAATGACAAGGGCCATGGTGTTTTGTGGGCGCTATTTACATCATTTTTGTTCCTGGCTAGAACGAGGAGGCACATATTGGCCGCGAAAATCATAATAAAAATTCTCGACATTGTGCACGTTTAATTCAGATTTTCAGGGTTCAACGAAGGAAAACCTGGCCAACCCGGGCAACGAAGTGAAAAATAAGGGTGGGCATTTGATATCCACTCGAGCTTCGCTGGTTGGTGTATACTAACGTAGACGCAATCATAAAATACAGCCCAGAGAGATAATATAAAATGCCATCAAGGAGGTGGGCATTATCGCAGGGACATTTGTCGCAAAATAAGATACGTTCACAAAAGCTTCTTCCAAATCAGGGACTACAGTTTCGTGTTGACGATGAGCTGATGGCGTGATTCTTTTCCGTCTCCACCGAGAACGCGCCCGTGACCATCTCCGTAGCGCGCTCTTCTCCCGGAGACGCCTCGTGCTTCACGTCGTCGGCCTCCTTGAATACTTCGTCAGCTCCTCCAAGACCAGAAGCACCCGCCTGTCTCATGTCCGAGCATGGATGTTCCTGGAGCTCTTCGGCAATATTGGCGCCGTTTCTCTTCCTGCTCTTGCGCCTGACAGTATTTCACCACAACTGGGCCACGCAAAGCCAACGGAGGCAGGACGCCTCTCGCAGCTACGACGTCCTGATGCTTGTTGTATCGTAGTAATGATAATTAGCAATGAAACAGTACACGTAGCATACGGTCGAGCCGATCTGTATTCTCCTACTTCGTCGTCTTCTCTCCCCCCATGCGCGCGAGTGCGTGCAGCGCACTTGCCACACTTCATCTTTATCACATTTCCGCCGCACTTAAAAAAAACAAAATGTCTAGCGGATGTCATAGTCTTTGAACCATGCGGGCCGCTTCTTTTTGCGAGTACTTCGGCGAGGCGGCGCAGGAGGTGAAGCCGCAGTTGCCGCTGTGGATATACTACACGAGGGTTGAGGAGCGGCTGCCGATTCCGGAGCGGGCGGAACGGCTGGCATCATATGGATTGAAGGCGCGTCCGAAGAAGGACCCTGGACCACGGTTCCGGACTGTGGACTGGGCGGCGGCATTCGGTTGCCGTCGATAGGCGGCGAAATATCAGCGAAAAGGGGGGCCGCTGGAGCTGAGGAGGACAGTTGCTGCTGAACTACTTCTGGGCGAACCGCAGAAAACTTGGACGAGTGCCACACTCGCCCATCATCCAGCAGATAAGATGCAGGTCCACGCTGCTCCACAACCTTCCGAGGCTCCGAAAACCGAGCTGACAGTTTGCCTCGCACATTTGGTTTGCGGACACGCACGTACTGGCCAATCTGAAAGTCACGACACTGGGCGCCACTCCGCTGGTCCGCATAAAGCTTGTATTGCGCTTGCTTCTCGTCAAGCCTCTGCCGCAAAAGCTTAAGCGCTTTTGTCGGATCCATTGAGAAGGACTGATCCGGCAGTCCTACGACGTTAAGTCTTGTGCGGGGCAACCGGCCATGAAGTAGGACAGCTGGTGCAATTCCTGTCGTGGCATGGGGCGTACAGCGGTAGACACCGAGGTAGTCCACAATCGCTGTACGTGGGTCGCGTCGCTCGCACAGAGCTAGCTGATTGTAGGACTTTAGCACTCGATTGAATCGTTCAACGAGTCCATTAGCTTGGGGATGGTACACTGAAGAGTAGCAATGGCGTATCCCCCGTTCGCGGAGGAAAGTTTGCATGGCCATCGATGAAAATTGAGGTCCGTGGTCAGAGACAATCTCTTGAGGGCAACCCTCACGAGCGAAGAGGCCAAGCAGGAATTCTTGAACGGTTTGAGTTGTGATGGCATCAGCGAAGACAACTTCTGGCCACTTACTGTATTAATCCATGAGAGTAATCGCGAAGCGGCAGCCACTAGGAGCTTGGTCGAAAGGCCCCACGATATCAATGGCAACCTTATCCCAAGGTTTCTCTGGGAAGGCGACAGGTTGCAGAGGAGCTGCCACCGGACGAGCCGATTTGTCACAGGACTGGCACACGACGCATGTCCGTACCATTTCTTCGACCTGCTCGTCCATTCGCGGCCACCAGTAGAGCTCTCGCAGTCGACTTTTCGTGCGGCTGATCCCGGGGTGTGACTCGTGCGCGATGTCCATGAGGCGTCGTCGCAAACTTTCGGGAACGACGAGCCTGTCACCTCGGTACAAGACGCCTTGCACGACGGACAGCTCCGAGCGCAGGAGATAGTATGGCCTAAGGTTCTCCGGTAGGGATTTCTTGTCCGGCCATGTCGCCGATGTAAACTGAATGGCTTGAGCAACTGCCGCGTCGCTGATGGTTGCCTCTTGAAGCTCTTGTAGAGTCACGGCTGGCGATAGCAGGCAGACGAAGTCGTCGTCACTGGCGTCGAACTCACTGGGCTCACTGCACGATGTGGTCGGTAAGGGAAGGCGAGACAGAGCATCCGCAACAGAGTTGTCATTGCCTTTGCGGTACTCTACAGTGTAGTTGTAGCACAACAGGCGAGCCGACCAACGTGAAATTCGCAACGGCCGATGGCCCGTTCCTTTCGTCGACAGCAAAATGACAAGTGCACTGTGGTCGGTGCGTAGAACAAAAGGCCGGCCCCACAAATACACGTGCCACCGTTCGCACGCCCAAACGCAAGCTAGGGCCTCGCGTTCACCAACAGAGTACTTTCTTTCTTGGGGTGACAAGGTACGGGAGGCAAACGCAACAGTTTGCAGGGAATGGCCGTTGTTTTGCTGAAGCACTGCCCCAAGGCCATATCCGGAAGCGTCAGTCGTTACGACCACGGGAAGGGCAGGATCAAAAAAATGCAACACGTCACATGACGTCAACATGGACTTCAGTAGTTTGAAGCTTGAATCCGCAGCAGCAGTCCAAGTGAAGGCGGAGTCGCTGCCTCGAAGTAGGGCGCGCATAGGCTCAACGACGTCGGAGTAATGCGGGATAAACTTGGAGTAGAAACCCGCAAGTCCAAGGAGGGAGCGAAGCTCGCTGATGTGAGATGGAGTCGGAGCCTTCGTAATCGCCTCGATGGCAGAAGAAAGCGGAAACAGGCCTTCACCGGTGACAACATGCCCCAAGAAAGTGAGATTCGGAACATCGAAGACACATTTGTGGTTGAGCTTGAGTCCGGCTTGGGACAGGCGCTCGAGAACAGCACGAAGGTTGGTCAGGTGCTCCTGTCGGGAGGTGCCATGGACTATGATGTCGTTGATGTAGAAGAGGACACCTTTGCACCCTTTTAAAATTAAGTGCATCATCTGAAAAGCCGAAGGCGCCGAAGCAAGGTCGAAACACTCTCGTTTGAAGCGGAAGAGGCCATCATGGGTAATGAATGTGGTCAATTCCCGACTCTCAGGGCTAAGTGGTACTTGATGGTAAGCCGAGGCAAGGTCCAACTTCGAAAAACGCTGTGACCCGGCCAAGCTATGTAGAAGTTCTTCCGTTTGAGGCAAAGGAAAACTGTCGACCACAATAGCCTTGTTCGGCTCACGCAAATCGACGCACATTCGGATGGAGCCATCTTTTTTCCGAGCCACGACTATGGGTGAAATCCACTTGGAAGCGTCGACCCGTTCAATGATGTCTTGAGCTTGAAGCTTCTGGAGTTCCTCGGACACCTGCTGACGAATGGCAAACGGCAGCCGTCGGAGCTTGCAAGCAACAGGAGAAACGGAATCCTGCACTCTGACTTTGTGCACGTAGCCACGAGCAACTCCGAGTTCCTTGGAGAAGAGATGTTCGAAGTGTGGACGTAGCTCAGGAGGTAACAGAGGCGTATCAGGTGTCATGGAAAGACATTCCAACGATGCACCTTTGATCTTCATTTGTAGAGCGGCAATGGAATCCAGGCCCAGCAGCGTTGTGCCTCCCGAGACAACGTACAACAGGATGCAGGCGGTACGGTCGTGGAACTTTGCTGTGGCAACAAAACACCCTTGGACTATAATTCGAGACTTAGAATAGTCCAATAGTTGAACTGCAGTTGATTTAAGCGGGAAACATTTAGCGAAGAATCGGTGGTATAGATCTTCAGAAATAATTGACACAGATGAGCCGGTGTCAATCAAGAAGCGGATGAACTTGCCTTCAATCAAGACTGAGGCGAAAATTCCGTTTTTTTGACTTTCAACATTGAGAATAGACGCACTGCTGGAGCCATCCGGCATCGACGATGTGTAAGCAGTATCTGCAACTTGCTGAACTTGAACAGGACGGTCGGACGACTTGCAGAGAGAGTCGAAATGGCCCACCTTGCCGCACCGACGACACTTGCGGTTGCGGGCTCGGCATGCATAGTTGTTCGCTAGGTTAGTTGTAGAACTGCAGCGGTAGCACATGCGCTCTGGTATTGCAGCAGCAGGTTGTGATGGTTGACTTTGGCGCTTGCAGCAATGGGCCTGAGGTGGTGTTTGTCTCGATCCGCGCTCGCATCTCACACGATGTACTGGAGCGTCCTCCTCAGCCAATTCCCTGGCATCCCGGGAAGCTTGCTCACACTGTCGAGCAAGGAGCATGGCGCGCGACAGAGTCAAGGAGGAGCCTTCCATGAGTAGGCGCTCACGCATATGGCAACTCGAGGTCTTCTCCACCAGCTGGTCCCTGATCATATCGTCCGCCATGATCCCAAACCCGCAGTCGCCGACAAGGCTGCGAAGGACAGCGACGTACTCATCGGGTGTCTCTCCTGGAGCCTGAATTCGACGGCGAAAGCGATGACGTGCGGCGATTACATTCACGGACAATTTGTAATGCTCCGACAGGATGGATATCGCCGCATCAAATTTGTCAAGGCGGGGTGCCTCGTCACCGGAGTGCGAAGCCGCAGCTGTAGGCGCTGGAGTGGACGACGACGGCGCCAATGTATAAAAAATGCGCTGACCTTCCAGTCCGAGGCAATTCAGCAGGATGGCCTTCCGCCTGTCCGCGCCCAGAGTAGAGGCACCAGAGGCCAGCATGTAATTCCGGAACGCCAGCTCCCATTGCTCCCATGGAAGGGCAGGACGACCAGGAGTCGGCAGGAAGGGTGGTGGGGGCTGAAGCCCAGAAAAGCTCATGACGGATGGTGAGCAGGCCACGTGAAGGTCCCGAATCAAAAACAGCATCCTCGTCGCCAAAATATGTTGTATCGTAGTAATGATAATTAGCAATGAAACAGTACACGTAGCATACGGTCGAGCCGATCTGTATTCTCCTACTTCGTCGTCTTCTCTCCCCCCATGCGCGCGAGTGCGTGCAGCGCACTTGCCACACTACATCTTTATCACAATGCTCACTGCCGGGGATTTGCAATCCGGACTTGCCCTTGCCGATATCGAAGACTTCGGCTGCACTTTCTTCATGCGGTTCGTTCTCTTGGTTCGCTGTGATGACTGACGCGGGCTGCTCTGTGCACTTCCGGTCGTTGTAACAGGAGCATTGACGGCCGTGGATTGACCTACGGCTGAGTCGTCCTTGTCGAGTGTGGATGCACGGAAGTCAAGGCCAAAGAATAATAATAATAATAATTGGTTTTGGGGAAAGGAAAATGGCGCAGTATCTGACTCGTATATAGTTGGACACATGAACCGCGCCTTGAGAGAAGGCATAAAGGAGGGAGTGAAAGAAGAAAGGAAGAAAGAGGTGCCGTAATGGAGGGCTCCGGATTAATTTCGGAGCCCTCAGTCGGGTTTTCAGGTACGTGGATGTGGTCAGAAAGACATGACAGGTTGGTGGTGGAAATTGTTTTTTTAGGAAAAGAAATTGCGCAGCATCTGCCTCACTGCTCGGCGGACAACTGAAACGCGCCGTAAGAGAAAGGATAAAGCAAGGACTGAGAGGAAAGGAAGAGGTGCCACAGTGGAAGGGTCCCGAGTAATTTCGACCACCTGGGGATCTTTAACGTGCACTGACATCGCACAGCACAGGAGCGCCTTAGCGTTTTTCCTCCATAAAGACGTAGCCGCCGCGGTCGGGTTCGAACCCGGGAACTCGGGATCAGTAGCCGAGCGCTCTAACCACTGAGCCACCGCGGCGGGTCAAGGGCAAAGTATAAAACATGTTTTCAGGCTTCAGCGTCATCCGTCAAGATCACGTGGCTCGGTGCGTCGCTAAGAACCCCTGGAACTCCCTGACGTCGTTCGTTCTCGTGCTCCATCATAGCAGCGGTGGTGGCCACCTCCCGTGACGGCAGCAGTGCAGACTCGGGCCCTGGCCCAATTTGCTCTGGTCCGTGGCCTGCAGGAGCATCGGTAACATGGCTAGAGCCGGAGGTTTCTTCCTGTTTGAGACCTCCTTGCCAGTGCTGCATCTGCATCCCTGCGCCAGCTTGAGTCGCAGGCTCCGTCCGTGCACTAGCGTTGTTCGTAGGCTCGACCAATGGTCCTTCTGGAGGGACACCGCTGCTCGCCTTGCATTGCGGTCTGCCCCCATCCGGCAGCGTAGGAACCACCTGTGCAGACGCTTCTCGCCTCCTCGTCTCTAGGTACTCCTCGAAGTTGAACTCGGGAGACGAAGGCGCCCCTTCCTTCTTATGCGACGTGCGGCTGGGCGTCGTGGAAGCCGTGCTGTTCGCTATACTGCCGAGGAACTCCTCCTCTCTTCCGGCACTGTCGTGACGCGCCGCTTTGCCGCGCGCCCTGTTCCTGGTGCCGAAAGCAGCATCTGCATGGCGTCGAAGGTGGGCATGCCGCGATTTCGCTTCTTCGACGTCACCGCCGTGGTCTGTTTGCTGTCCCCAGCTCTTGCGGCGTCTTGACGCCAGACGTACGACACCACGCCCTTGTTCGGCACGACTTGAAGGGCAGCACCTTCAGCCTCGTCGTCGTATGTGTGGGGAAGTGACCCGCAGGTTCGAACCAATGCTCCAGCAGAGCTGATTCTTGCGCTGGCGGTCGTTGGGCGTTGGCAGTCGGACGCGGCGGCTGCTTGACGGACGGGCTGTTTCGCCCGGAGCGCTGCTTGGCTGAGTAGGCTTGCCTTGGCTGCTTCGAATGCCAGGAACCCTTGCGGTGCCAGGCTAAGCGGTCCCAGGTGCTGTGGTCATCAGGCTAGGGTAGGTCGATTCCTGGCAGGGTATCGCGTTGTCGACTGCGATCACCAGCGATTCTTCTTGCAGGGCAGATAGATAGTTCACATAGACGCTAAAAAGAACAAGTGCCTGCGAAAGTCAAGACATTCGATCACTGGACTAAATTTCTCTTCCTAGGTGCCATTATTACGACCTGTGGAGCAATCTTCTTTTTATTTTTAGGTAAAATGTCAAGACAACGGACTTATATTTATGCCATTCCTCATAATATTACGCGTCATTTGTTACATAGGGTGGCCCAGAAGTGCTGACACAGGGCAGTGCAAATCGAAGCAAAAATTTCATTTTTTTGCACCGTCTAAATTACCATTTACCTGTCTTGTGCTTACGACGTGGAACGGCTTCGCTGTCTGAGTGCACTATATCATTAACGGGGGTTTTCAAGGCCACCTATCTGCATGTTGCGAGAAGCGCCTTGGCCTCCTCTGAAAGGATTCATGACAAGCTTCAGGGGCTGAGTAATATTCCTAGATAGAATTGGGCGTAGCTTATTGCTTACCAACGGGGCCGCTGAAATGAATCCCACTAATATATCCAACTCTTGTTCCCCCTTAAAGCAGATTGCTTTTTCTCCATAACAAATTTGCTCGCAATAACGTAGCTTTGCTGAGCGACTCTAAAACTGTCGATCGTACATTTTATATTACATTCCAGTGACTTCTACATGTGTGTGCACAAACAATGTTACTGCTGTCCGCCTTTCAATCAGCATTTTATACGTCAGTGGTGTAGGCAGGGGCTTATTGTTTTTCAATCTTTTTAGGTTGCCCCAACCTAATATATGTATGCCTTTCAACAGCACAATACGCTTGGGGTATTTGGGATTTTAAAAAGAAAAGCTGAAGTCTTGCAGATGTACCTTGAGGGCAGCCACCGTTGTGTAGCCCAGTGCGGCAAGGATGTCGCTTCACTGCAACCGTATTAACATGCGATTTGTGAGGGTAAGAAAGCGCACTGCTCAATCTGCGGATACACGTACACCCCTTTGACGGATCGACAGATGTGACAAAACATCCTGCGTTTCTGATGATACGCCGACAAAATGACAGGTTGTATTATGGTACTCTGCTGACCGATAAACCTGACCGACAAACCTTCCCGAAGCAAGCCAACTAGCGATGGTAGTAATCATTTACCGACAGTTATTTGTACTCAGGCATCAAAGGGGATGATGGCCTCAGAGAAAAAATGGCTGTGGGTTAGCTCTGGTTTAATCTGGAGTGACGCGATATATACAGATGACCGAGTGGAACTTGCTCATTCGAACTGCAAAGTCAGTCTTTCGCCGCTCCCTTTCGCTGGGGGTTCCTTCATCTTCGTCCCTATAGGGGATTCATTCTCCCCCAACTCAGTCTAGCCGGCGCGCCGCGCCCCCGGCAGCTGCTCCGCACCACGTAACCACGTGGTGGCGCCGCCATGCTGAAGGGTCGAAATGCTAGGGTAATAATGTAGTTATCGGTACAAAAAAAGGCCTATGGTCAACAAATGTCGGAAGTCTTCATTAAGCAGTGGTAGCGCAAATGAGTCTATGTTGGCCCGCACGTTATGATCAAGCAACTGGGCTGAGCGACATGCTTGTGGAAGTGCGGAGTTATGTGAAATTTTTTTTTGGAACGTGTATTCCTGCGTACTAAGCTTAAATTTCGTTCATGAAGGAGCTACGTCCCAATGGCTACAGTTGTACGTACAGGCGACGGGGATGCATCCCCTGGACTGGCGGTGGTCTGCGTCTCTCCATTGGTTTTGGTGGTCATGTCTTCGTAAAATGACGCCTGCTAAAAGAGGGAGCAATCGACGAAGAAGAAACGTGCTAAGTGCAAAAAAGTAGTTAGAGTTTTTTAGAAAATTGAGGAACTATGGAGGAGCAGGAAGAGGAAAAACTTGATTTGAGCCCAGCACTAACGCCACTACATCAAGGAGGGGGAGGGTAAGGTAAATAAGAAGGTAATCGTCATGAACAAACTCATTCCCTCGATTCCAGCATGACCAGGTATTCAACACAGGGTGATTTTAAAGTTGGAATTTCTGTTATACAATTCTTCTAGAATGTCATATTATAAGTGGGTAGCCAATAGTCTGCGTTGTATATTGCGGATGGCTTTGCTGGAGTCGGTACAGATGCTGATGTTAGTGGTCTGGTGTTTAGTGAGTAAAGATGCTTCCTATATGGCGTATATTGTCGCGTGAGTTTCTAGAGTGGTTATGTTGGGGGCGTTGGAAAATGGCCCAGATGTGTGGGTGATTGGTTTTGTCTTTCCGGGCGCATATATTGCATACGCGTATGGCCGCATATTAGACCGTGTGGTGTCCGTGTGTATGGTTATACATGTCCTGTCTTCGTGATGAGGATTTGCATTTGCTTGACATCGACCGTCATGGAGCGCAGTGCTTTTTGGCATGTTTGGAAATGCGATTTTGCGCGATATCTGAGGGCATTGCCTAACTGCTTTCAGGCTGATGGGGTGATGGTTGTTCGGTTCAGGACGTTGCATCCCTGTTCCGTAGAAGAGGAGCGTGCTACTTGCCCGTCTCTATATTGTGTTAGTTCGGCGAGAGCGAAAAATAGACCAGTGTGTTGACGTCGCTGATTTGAGGTGTATGCGGGTAGACTCAGAGCGGCCTTGTCAAGGGTGTTGAGTGAAGATTCGAATTTTATAGTCTGTGTTTGCGTTAGCGTTATACTCGGGGTGCTGTAAAGGGGTCTGCTGCATAAAAGTGCAGCGACAAGCTGCGTAGCCTGTTCTTCTCCTACACCCTGTGTTTTTTTGCTAAAGATCCTTACGATAAGGTGTACGAAATTTCAAGTGTTTTTGAAACTGATTAACATCAGAGTTTGCATGGTTGCTGCCATGTATTATGAGTCCGAGTATTCTGCGCGATGTCACCTTTGGCACCTGTTTGCCGAGTAGGGTGAATCGTAACAGGGCGTTGGTTTTCTGTTGGTATTGTGTTAGATTCATCAGGAGGACTTCGGACTTGTCTGAGTTTGTACAGTGGTTGCGGTATGAAAATGAGCCGGTACGTCCTCGTGTCATGCTTGCAGGGAAAGCAGTTAGACTCCGCAGAGGTTCTTGCCATGTGCTGTATCCTGTTTATGATATGCCAGAAAGCTATGTTGATGAGTTCTACGCCTGTCGCTTTTGAAGCACAGTACTTTTGGGGTGGAAATTATTACGTACACCTATTAATAGATCACAGTGTTTCACCTTCTTACGCTCAGGTAAGGAGAATAACTAGCGTGACATAATTCCTCGCAAATCATTATCAGCATTATCGTCTTCAGTCAGACTAAGCCCACTGACAGACAAATGCCTTTCCATACCGCTCCAATTAACCTTCTCTCTTGCCAGTGTTGCAAATGGGTTGCAAGCCCCAAGGGTAGCGTTGGCCTGGCGGCCTGGGGCAAAGCTCGAAACATCCGAAGGTCCCGGCAAAGGATGAGTCGACTGGCAACAGAACAACTTGTTTATTCTGGCATCGCAAAAGAGCATCCGGTCAGGGCGACCACGTTACTCGAAGGAAGAAATTGAAGTCTCCCTTTGGCGTCCGGGGCAGCGGCTTTTATACCCTCGGAGTCGAGGGCAAGAAGGAACGGCTTTGGATGAGGCGCCCGATACGGCGACGCTCCGACATGTTCAGACGTGACGTGCGCGTCCGCCGGGCCGGCGCCAGTCAGACCTCCTCGCCTCCCAGTTGGGGAGCTCCTCTCCCCGGCTGCCGCGCTTTGACAAGCGTGGGCACCAACATGCACACGCACACACACACGCACACACGACGACACGTGGCATTGAAACCTGCCTGGACGCGCTTGGCGGGAGGCGTTACGGCAGCACTGAACGGGCCCAAAATGACCGCCACTTTGAACGAAGCCCCGGCGTCCGTTGTATCTGCGCCGGCTATACCGCGCGTCGTAGGCGAAACGTAACAGACCGCCCCGCCGGGAGAAGGAGATCCCGATGGTCAGGGGACTGCATCCGCGGTCCGGAGGGATGTCGTTCGATGATGCTCGTAATCGAAACCGGTCGTCCCACGACGTTGCTTGAGCGCAGCGCACAGAGAAGGCCTCGTTCTCAGGTTCAGGATCACACAGGACACTGCAAAGTCACTTCGGGAGAGTTGCCATTTTTGTGCTCGTTCCCAGCAAGCGTTAGAACTACGCCGAAACGCAACCGCTCAGTCCGCAAGCACGAGACAACCCTCACTAAGCTCTGCCAGGCTCTTTCCCCTTTATACTACTGCCTAGTTCCTTATAGTAGTCAAGCAGCACTCAGAACGCGTCCACAAATGAGAAAATTGCACTAGAAAGCACGTCATCACTTTGAAACACTAAACAAAAGCAATATGTTAAAAATCCTGCCTCAGGAAGAAAACATCAGTAACAAACAACTTTGAGGCGGATTCCTACGTTAGGGGCTTCGACTTAAGCCATCGGCGTTACCGTTGAGACTCCCCTTTTTGTAACGCACCTCAAAGGAATATTGTTGCAAAGCGAGGCTCCAGCGCAGGAGGCGGCCATTTTTGGGAGAGAGGGTCTGCAGCCATTGGAGAGGGCAGTGATCCGTCTCAATGATAAACCTCGAGCCGGCTAGGTAGCATGACAATTTCTGAACGGCCCACACGAGACACGCACACTCTTTCTCGGTGGCGCTATACGCCTGCTCACGACAGGTCAGCTTACGACTAGCATACAGGACGGGGTGTTCCGCTTCTCCATTGTCCCTTTGGCACAGTACAACGCCCATGCCTCGCTCACTAGCATCGCACTGAACAACGAACCCTTTTGTGTAGTCTGGCGATCGTAGCACAGGCTGGCTTGTTAGGGCGATCTTTAGGGCGCTAAAAGCTCTTTCCTTTGTCTCGCCCTGGACGACTGTTTGGGGCTCTGTTTTTCTTAGAGCATCCGTCAGGGGAGCCGCGATATCGGAGTACCTGGGGATGTACCTCTGATAGTAGCCGGCGACACCTAAGAACGACCGAATATCGGTCTTCGTGCGCGGTTGCGGGAAGTCTCGCACAGCGGCCACCTTTATTTCAGAGGGGCGGCGACGACCCTGTCCAATCACGTGACCGAGGTAGACAACCTCGGCCTGTGCTAATTGGCACTTGGGAGCCTTGACTGTCAAGCCCGCTTCGCGCAGGCGGGTTAGCACTGCCCGCAAGTGTGCCATATGCTCAGACCAGGATGCAGAAAATATCGCTACGTCGTCTAAATACGGTAAAGCGAATTCTTCCTGTCCCCGCAACACTTTGTCCATGAGGCTTGAAAAGCAGTATGGCGCGTTCTTCAAACCAAAACTCAAAACTTTAGGACGGAATGTTCCCATTGGTGAAATGAACGCCGCATACCTACTAGCCTCTTCTGTAAGTGGAACCTGCCAATAACCCCTGACAAGATCTAGGGTGGAAATAAACTGAGCGCTACTAACTTTCTCAAGGCGCACCTCGATGTTAGGGATCGGATAAATTTGATCCTTAGTGATGGAATTAAGCCTGCGGTAGTCGACGCAAGGACGAGGTTCCTTGCCCGGTACGTCAACTAAAATCAAAGGGGAGGTATAATCACTCTCACCCGCCTCAATAACACCGAGATGTAGCATTTTCTTTACCTCAGCCTCCATAATATCGCGCTGGCGGGGTGACACCCGGTACGCCTTGGATCGTACTGGCTCTGGGGAGGTAAGTTCTATATCATGAGTAAGGACAGAAGTCCTACCAGGCCTCTCAGAGAACTGACCTTGAAACTCTTGTAAGAGTTGGTGTAGTTCGGTTTTCTGCTCAGCCGACAGCGGTGCTTTAATGATTAAGTCACTAATGACCTGATCAGTGTCTTCCCTGTTCGTCACTGAGCCTAGTCCCGGAAGCTCGACCGGAAGCTCTTCTAACTTTCCCGTGTCGGGCATTTCCTCTCCAGTACCTGGTGCCTTCAACGCTACAGGCTCAATTTTATCCAGTTCTGACGTGCTCAGAATATCAGCTTGCTGCGCCTCCGACCCTTTTTCATTGTTCGCCCGCAAGTACCGCCTTTGCAGCGAGCTCCCGAAATCTCGATCTGGTTAAGGCCTGAACGCTAGCCTCACCAAACAAAAGCCCCTTCTCGCGCAGGAGGTGATCGGACCTGTTCGAAAATAGGTACGGGTACTGGGGGGGGGGGGGGGGCAGCATAGATGACACTACGGCCTCCGTCTCAAGTGCTCCGAAAGGTCCTTCAATAAGCACTTTTGCTACGGGCAGACACACGCTATGAGCTTCCAAGGCTTGCTTGATCCATGCGCACTCGCCCGTGAACATATCGGGTTCTACGTAAGAGGGGTGAACTACATCCATTGTAGCTGCGGAATCACGAAGCACTCGGCACTCTTTCCCGTATACGAGGAAGTCTCGCATGTAAGGCTCGAGAAGCTTCATGTTCTCGTCAGTGCTACATAATGACAAACACACGACTTCTCTTTTTGTTTCTGGACACTGCGCCGAAAAGTGACCCGGCTTCTGGCACGTATAACACACGCGCGCTTGCCTCCTCTCGAACCGCTTTCTGCGTTCGGCTTCGGCTGCCGCCGTCTCCTTACGTTCGGTCGGACTGCTTTCACTCGCATCCGCACTACGTGTGTCCCCCCTTGCTCTCATGGGTGTGAACTTCGGCCTCTCAGACTTGGAGCCAAATTCACCCTTTTGACCGTCCTTAGCTCCGCGAGCCCGACGCGTCACAAACTCTTCGGCTAGCTCGGCGGCTTTAGCCACTGTACTAACGTCTGGCCTATCCAAGACCCAGTACCGCACGTTCTTAGGTAACCGACTATAAAACTGTTCCAGCCCGAAACACTGCAGAATTTTCTCGTGGTCACCAAACGCTTTCTCTTCTTTGAGCCACTCCTGCATGTTTGACATAAGCCTGTAGGCAAACTCTGTATATGACTCGCTTCTGCCTTTTTCATTTTCCCGAAACATCCGACGGAACGCCTCCGCTGACAGCCTGTACTTTTTTAGCAGACTCGATTTCACTTGGTCGAAATCCTCTGCCTCCTCTCTCTTCAAGCGAGCGACTACGTCGGCCGCCTCGCCGGGTAACAAAGTGAGCAAGCGCTGTGGCCACGTTTCCCGAGAGAACCCCTGCTTCTCGCACGTTCGCTCAAAGTTAACCAGGAACAAACCAATGTCCTCTCCAAGCTTAAACGGCCGCATCAGGTCAGTCATTTTGAACGATAGTCGTTCTCCTGCACCGTGTGCCTGACTTCCATTACGAGCGCGTTCCATCTCTACCTCGAGACGCTTCATTTCCAAAGCGTGTTGATGGTCGCGCTCTTCTTTCTCTTGATCTTTTTGTTCTTTACGTTCGCGCTCGTCTTTCTCTTTTTGTTCTTTACGTTCGCGCTCGTCTTTCTCTTTTTGCTCTTTACGTTCGCGCTCGTCTTTCTCTTTTTGCTCTTTACGTTCGCGCTCGTCTTTCTCTTTTTGCTCCCTCTCCTCAATGGTCTCAAGGCATTCCGACAGCTCGTCATCCTCAGCCTCCAACTCAAGAATAGCCCTTAGCAGTTCTGGTTTTCTGAGTTTGTCTGAGACATCCAAACCCAACTCTCTTGCAAGCTCCAGCAATTTCGGTTTGCGCAACGATTTCAAATCCATGGCTGCTCCGAATGCTGCTTTCTCTACTGCCTACTATTGTCTTGCCGCAAACTAACCCGGCAGCAACGACAACACAATTACCAGCTCTGTTTCTGACACTAACAAAAGCCTGGCAAACTCAGAAGAAGAAAGTCCCGCACTCACCAAACCTCGCAGCCAAGAATTCAGCGCAGTCGTTCCGCTGCAGGCAACCAGTCAACACACAGGGCTCGTTCCACTGCTCCCGGATGGTCGTTGTGCTGCTCAGCATACAGTTGACCGCATATCTTCGCTGCTGGACTCCGTTGTCGCGATCCCACCGCTGGCAACCAGTTGTTGCAAATGGGTTGCAAGCCCCAAGGGTAGCGTTGGCCTGGCGGCCTGGGGCAAAGCTGGAAACATCCGAAGGTCCCGGCAAAGGATGAGTCGACTGGCAACAGAACAACTTGTTTATTCTGGCATCGCAAAAGAGCAGCCGGTCAGGGCGACCACGTTACTCGAAGGAAGAAATCGAAGTCTCCCTTTGGCGTCCGGGGCAGCGGCTTTTATACCCTCGGAGTCGAGGGCAAGAAGGAACGGCTTTGGATGAGGCGCCCGATACGGCGACGCTCCGACATGTTCAGACGTGACGTGCGCGTCCGCCGGGCCGGCGCCGGTCAGACCTCCTCGCCTCCCAGTTGGGGAGCTCCTCTCCCCGGCTGCCGCGCTTTGACAAGCGTGGGCACCAACATGCACACACACACACACACGCACACACGACGACACGTGGCATTGAAACCTGCCTGGACGCGCTTGGCGGGAGGCGTTACGGCAGCACTGAACGGGCCCAAAATGACCGCCACTTTGAACGAAGCCCCGGCGTCCGTTGTATCTGCGCCGGCTATACCGCGCGTCGTAGGCGAAACGTAACACCAGCTGCGGCCACTCTATTTATTAATCTCATCAGCCCATCCTACAATTATTGTAAATGGCGCTCTTAAATTTACATTCTTGATGTGGATGTCCATTTTTGCCACGCCGTACCCTCGAGCAGTAACGCGCGGTACTGTTCTATTTGTATGGATGTGCACTTAAGTTGCGGCCTGTGGCTATGACTTCGCTTAGAAATTTTGCTGCTTCTGCATAGACCAAGGAGCCGCCTGTTCTTTAGTTGGCAAGTAGGTTCGAGAATTTCCTGACAACCGATGAGAACAGAGAGGAACACTCCGGTAAAGCCTTTCTATGCGTTCCGGCGCTTTTATTGGCTGCATGTTTTAAAATGCGCATACTGAATGCTGTATACTTTAGGGATTTACATATTGTGCAGCGCCCGCGGCGGTGAATTGACTGGTCAGGAGTGCTAAACACTAGCGGGACATCGCTGACAGCTCAATTTCGAGGGCATAGGCACCGCGTCTAGAAGCTAACTTAGTAAATCGACCCCACAAGTGTCTAGTACGGCGAACTGGAGTTGTGTAGGTGCCGGTAAAAACAAGAAAGTGTTATATAATGTGGCCAATTTTAGCGCAGACAGCCGAAATCTGAGATAAAAGTTCGGAAGTTGGAGCAATTTGTCTTCACTGCATACGGCCTCCACATTGAGTGCAAGTAACAAACTGGAAGATTTGTTAGATTGGCTGCTATGGGCCAAATGAAATCTGAAAATTTGGTTATTATATGAACTAATTAAAAGAAGAGAGCAGACCACATATACGAACGTATTACACAGAAGTAAAAAAATCACCCGGCGCGGTTGCTTAGCGGCTATACGTTCGCTTGCTGAGCTGAATAGCGCGTGGTCTCGGCTGAGGCGTCCGCGTTTCCGCATAGGTGAACTGCAAAAGATGCCCCTTTGCTGCACAATGTCAGCTGATGTTAAAGAGCACCAGGCGGTCGAAATTATTTCGAAGCGCTCAATTGCGCACTTTTTTGTATCTTCCTTATTTCACTCCCTCCTGTCTTCTCGACGTGAATGAGGTGTCCACCGGGAAACGACAGCACAAGCAAAGTCAACAAGGAAGGGGGGAGCCTGACGGGGCTTAGGCAATGTTTCAACAAGAGGACTTGTCTTCGTCTGGGAGCCCTCTCTCTACTATAGACTTCTGCCCTCTCTACTATGGACACCACACAGCTACAGCGGCTTTCCCTTCTTCAGAAGAAATTACATTCTTCGTGCCAGGCTAGTGAGCACACGCTGGTCGCCTATTCTGTTCTCTTCTGTTGTTGCCAGGAAAAATGAAAAGGAAAGTGCACAGGCCTCCCCACTGGCTCAAGCTGAGCCACAATCGCTACCACGTGCAGAGAGTCGCCTGGCCGCGTCTGAAGAGGTGAACGTGGTCGGCAGTAAAACTTTCTCGCGCGCCCACCAGGGGCACTGCAAATTTTACCTGGGCATTTCACTGCATGTTCCGTATTGGTTGGCCGTCCTCTGCTGCCCGTGACCACAGAGTAATCTATTATTTAAGGAGAGATTAAAAATAACGAATGGAAATAGAAGAAGAGGTGCTCTCACAGCGAAAACAGGGACACGCGGTGGCTGAAAAGGGCTTAGAGCACGCAGGGAAGAGAAGGAAAAAATGAAGTTACTTCGACCAAAAACAAAGTTCGCAAAAGCGAGGATGTAAACGCAAACAAAAACAAAAAAAATGATTTCGGAGCTTAAAGGAACAAGCTTCACACACGAATTATTACTGTGGACGCGGTGACCTCCATTTTTACGCCACACATGAGCTACCATACACAGTTCACGGGGATTGCAGTGGCTGCAGCTAACACCGCTGCGCCACTTCAAAAGGGCATTTAGCAACAAGCGACATCTTCAGAATGGGCGCTTTATTATACATTACACCCATTAAAAATATAGTGTTTTAATCAATAAGCAGTTAAATTAAACAGCATCAACGATCACTTTCAGAGCTTGCTCGGGTGCATGTATTTCTAATGTGTCATTTTAAATACACAAAGCAGCTCTTCCCACAATTTGGACGAAATGAGCTCGACATGCAGTTATGAGCAGCGAATAACGCATAAAACGCTTATTACGTACAAGCGGAATGACACAATTGCTCGAGCCGTCACAGAAATAAAAAAAAAATAATGCTTAGCACATAGAGAAAAAAGACTCCGGCCTGATTCGATGCGCATGCCAGCAAAATTCATCCAGTTCATGGTATTCATACGAGCTTCGCGTGTGTCCCTGGGGATCCTTTAAACAAAGAGTGCCCTCTGTAACAATTGGATGGGACAATTAAGGTTCGCTTTAAGAGTAAGTCACGATAGCTTAATGGGTTATTGTCCATATATGCAAAATTGGTCATTCTCTACTTAACGTTCATAGATTACTGGGAGTCCTCACTCCTCTCCTGGCGTAGTGGCGTATTGGTGCAGCGGTTAGGCGATGCGCCACTGCTGCCACCGGTGGGGCTTGTGCGACCCAGGCCGTTCTTCTCGAGTAGCCAGTGGCGACCAATCGTGAATTTGACTGCCGCCTGCCACGGTGACACACACACACACACACACACACACACACACACACACACACACACACACACACACACACACACACACACACACACACACACACACACACACACACACACACACACACACACACACACACACACACACACACACACACACACACACACACACACACACACACACACACACACACACACACACACACACACACACACATATATATATATATATATATATATATATATATGCGTGTGTGTGTGAGTGTGCGTGTATATGTGGGTTAAATAATTATATACAGTTCTACCTATACAGCATATTTAACATTTCAGTCGGAATATATCCATTCCCACTTTTAAGAGCGTTACCTCATACTCATCATGTTTGCTACCACTTGCCTTCGGCGTGAAATTTTCTAAGATCGAGGAATTAAAGATGGCGGCTATGTTCGGGTGCCAATGATGACGTCAATACCCAATGTGGCAGGGAGAAGTGAAACCACGTGATTATGGCGTCGTATTCCAAGATCTCCGGTGGCAAAGTTTTCGAGTCTCAAATCGAAGAGGGCGGCCAAATTCGGCTGCCAATGCTGAAGTCACGATCCAGTATGGCAGATAGAACAGGAACCACGTGGTTATGACGTCATGGGGACGAAATGGTTGCATAGTTTCGGTTTTTAAATTGAAGGTGGCGCCTTTCTGTGTGTTGTCAAAGCTAAGATGGCGACCAATAACATTACTTGTGCTTGGCTAGGCGGGCTGCGTGCAGCCATATGTAAACAACCACATCCCTCGGGGGCCCCTCAGGTGCAAAGCGTACCTCACTTTAATATAATTGATATCAATTTCAGTAAATCAAACAGCAAGCACTCGTTGTTTCATCGAATTCCAGACGGTGCCGACTTCCAGATGGTGGTTTATAGGAAGTGCGTACCATTATCTGCGTCTAAGAATATATGTCTGGTCATCATTCGATTGCAAGTGTAGAGTGACCTATGAGCAACGTGATGTACAGTTCCCGCGACGTCTCAGCTAATGTTTTGCGCTTGCTATCCATTATATGATAAGCGACGTGTGCATACTTGCCTGATATTAAACCTGTCCGCGCCCATGACGCCACTTTGATGGTCATTGCACGTGACAGCGAGAGATTTGCTGTGTAACAGAATTGTCATTAAGGCCACCTGTTAACTTTATCATGCAATCTTTCGACGACTTCTTACAGCCGTCACTACGGCGTGTGCCATACTCTCGCAGCAAATTTAAATATCACCGGGGGTAAAACTAATATAGTTTTCTTGTAAACAAGCCCTACCAGCTTGTTCCTCCGTGGCCAGTTCGATGGTATAGACTTACAACTCCAGCTAACGTCTGTAGCTCCTACTTCGTTACACTAAACCCGAGCAGGTTATCAGATGTGCACGCACGTTGTATTCTGGGTACAGCGTGTACATGAGATTCTTTTCCACATTCTTCCCTTCAGGATACGGCTTTAATGTCTGCGGAATGTCTGAGTTGGAGTGCTCTTCCTTCTCCTTAATCCTACGGCTCGCCTTCTTCATTATTGTCTCTGATTTTTTATAGTATACTTAATTTAAATCACACGAGTGCATTTGAAAGTGGTGGTACTTATTCCTAGCAGTAAGTAAAAATAAGAAAAATGGACGCCACAATCACCGACAATAGACAGACACTAACTTTATTAACGCTGCAGGTAAAGTAGGGCGAATGCCCAAGAGCTTTCCCGTCTGGAGGACACAGTCAGCCCATTACACGTGCCGAGCTTGTAGGCCCAGTTTCATGCTGCGCAGCGTGATCTCCAACTGCTCCAATGTAGCGATTATAAATGTGATTGCAGGCACGTCTGTTACTGCGTAGGACTAGAACCTGCGCATAACGATGCTTAGAGAAAGTGAATGCTAATTAGCTCAGCTAATCCAGGACACCAAACGAAAGCTATTGGCGTTTAGTGTGTTCATTGGAGTTGGCGTTGACAAAGTCGTGAACGCCAGTGATTTTGAAGAAAGGAAGGGCGCATAAATGGCTCCCTGGGTCAGGGATCACCCGAAGCCGTGGCTCAGTGGTTAGTGCCCTCGTCTACTGAATCGCAGTGCCTGGGGTCGAACCCGACCACGGCGGCCGCGTTTCGATGGAGGTGGTGGTGGTAGTGGTTTTATTAAAAATAATAGTAAAAAGGAAGGAAAAGATTTTTGCTAGCGCCGGCATCTGCCATCGATACTGAAGCACCTGAGCCGGGGCAGTGGAAATAATGGATAGCAGGCAGAATGGAGGAATGAAATGAAAGAGGTGAGTGGACAGGAAGAGAGGATAGGGGAAGAAGTAATATGTACAAACTATTTACACAATCAGAAATGTGTCCAGGTTGTGCGCGTGATTAGTTCATTTTAGAGGAATTAAATCACACACGCGCACAGCACTGTGTTGGTTACAACTGGAGTGGGGCGTCCAGTTATTAATCGTTCAATCTAGAATTCGCGGAGCGTTCGGTCACTGCGTGTAACTACCTGACGGAGAACAGACGGGACGTCAAGCCCGTGTGTTCGAAGAATGCACAGAGGCTCACCAAAGTTCGCTCACGAGTGCGCGCACTGCCCTGCGGCCACAATAGCGCCTTGTTGGAGTCTGGTAGTATGCCCTGCGCCCTTTTGGCCGCGAGCATATCGGGACGAGCATTGGCGAACGTGGTACAGTGAAGGAGCAGGTGTTCTAGTGTTTACACTGCACCGCATCCGTCACACACATCACTCGTCGCGATTCCGTGACGCACCCGTCGTTCCCCGGGCCACACGCAGCCAATGCGCGCGCGGAGGATCATTGCACGTTGTGACCGTGTAAGTGCGCGACAGCCGGTGAACCTGTCTATGCGCTCACCTCCCGCGATGCGTGTGTCGGGGTGCTGCTTTCGGAGATGGTCGTGGATGGCCGCACGCACGTCCTCCAGCACAAGGGGCACATCGCTGGCAGGTAGTTGGTGTGCAGCGGTCGCGAGGTCGTCAGCTTCTTCGTTGCCTGCGATGCCGCAGTGACCGGGCACCCACTGTGCACGCACGGCACTACCTCTCTGCGCGAGCGAATTTCTCGCACTAGTGGGGTACCGCGGCCGTTAGATTGCAGGAGGCTGAGGGCGGCGCGGGAGTCACACAGCAGAGCACTCCTGGGCGGCGAGGGCCGAGGGTGAGCAGCAGGTCTAGCCCGAGCCGGATCCCCATCAACTCCGCCGTGGCGGAGGAGCCCAGGAAGGCTGCGTGTTGCTGGCTGTGCAGTCGCAGAGCGGGGATTGTGGCCGCCGCCGCAAGGGAGCAGCTGTCGCCGGCCACTGAGCCGTCGGTGGTCACGAGGAGATGGTCCTGGAGCTCCTCGTGTATGACGGCTCTGGCCAGCTGCTGCACAGCACATAGGGCTGTGCTCCGCTTTCCCGGAATGCCGACGATCTCTCGCTGTACCTCCGAGGCAGCAGGCCAGGGCACGCAGGAGACGTAGGGGGGTGGGCCTTGGGTCAATTGCTCATACTCGGGCAGCGCCGCGCCCATTCGTGAGCGCGGGTACGAGCGCATACGCTGCAGCAGCGAGCTGCCGTCCGGTGCGCGGTGAAGCCGGTCGATGTGATTCAATGCCCTGCGCTCTGCTTGGAGCTTAAGTGGCCACGCTCCTGCCTCGGCCAACGTTGCGGCGCACTATGAGTTTTTTGGGCAGGCCTAGGCACAGGCGCCGGGACTTGCTGTGTTGAAGCTCGAGTTTCTTCCAGCACGGCTTGCGCACCGTGACGAGCGGCAGCGCATAGAGCACCGCCCCTAAAGCTGCGGCATTGTATAGCCGCAGCGCGGCTTGCTGGGGATGCCCTGGCCTCGAGCGGTGAGCTTGTGCACGGCGGCGGTGATCCTCTTAATCTGCAGACAGGCCTTGGTCGCCGCGTTGCGAAAGGAAATGCACCAGTCGATGTCCAGGCCAAGGTACCGCACCGATTTACGCCAAGGAATCAGAGGCCCGTCCAGTGACAGCGGCGCAAGGTGCGCGCGCGAGCGTGAAACGCAGGTCATGGCCACCAATTTGTCCGCCCTCAGCGACAGACCAAGGCCGCGCAAGGTGGCATAGATTGCGGTGAGGGCTCCCTGAAGGCACCCCCGCACGCGGAACGCCTCGCCCGGTGATCCCCGGCACCACAGAGCTATGTAGTTTGCATATATGGACATGTACACATGATGTCGGCCGCCCGTTTGGAGGGAGGCCGGCACCACCGACATGGCCATATTAAACAGAAATGGTGATAGGACAGAGCCCTGCGGCACGCCCATGTCCACCGGGTGAGGCTTGGAGAGCTTACCCCCTACTCGTGCGCGCATGGTGCGCCCGCTCACACCAGCCCCCTCAAGCACCGCGAGAATTGGTGCGCGGTGAACGTTGTCAAAAGCGCCCGAGACGTCCAGTAGTAGCCGAAACGCAAAGGCTCCCGTCTGTTGTGCGTTGTCATTATACATTAAAGAAGCCCAGGTGGTCGAAATTATTCCGGAGGCCTCCACTACGGCGCCTCTTTCATTTCTTCTTTTTGCTTCAGTATCAGATGCCGGGTTAGCAAAATTATTTTATTTCCTTTTTATTATTGTTTTAATGAAACCAATTACGAATTAGTACTTTCTTCTCAGTTACTCCATTATCCCTTTCCTTACGGCGGGGTTGAGGTGTCCGCCGAGATGTGAGGTAGATACTGCGCCATTTCCTTTCCCCTAAAACCAATTTTCATTCATTATTTCAATCGAGGCCTCAGTCGTGTTTTCAGGTACGTGGATGTGTTGAGAAAGAGATGGCAGGTTGGTGGTGGAAATTGTTTTTTAGGAAAGAAAATTGCGCAGTATCTGTCTCACATCTCGGCGACAACTGAACCGCGCCGTAAAGGAAGGGATAAACGAGAGACTGAGAGGAAAGGAAGAGGTGCCACAGAGGAAGGCTCCCGAGTAATTTCGTCCACCTGGGGATTATTAACTTGCATTGACATCACAGCTCACGAGCGCCCTTGCGTTTCGCCAGCATCAAAACGTAGCCGCCGCGGTCTGGTTCGAACCCGGTAAGTCCGAATCAGAAGCTAAGCGCGCTAACCACTGGGCCGCTACGGCGGGTGGTCCACTGACCCAGGAAGCCAGTTATGCGCTCTTCCTTTCTTCAAATCACCGGCGTCTACGACGTTGTCAACGCCAACGCCAATAAACATATTAAACGCCAATAGCTTTCGATTGGTATCCCGGATTAGCTGAGATAATTAGCATTCATTGTTTGAAGCGAAAGCTTTTCCGGCCGTGAACTTGCGATTTTCCCGTGGCCGCTCTCTGAGGAGGCACATGATGTCACAACGCGCGAATCACATATCTCGATGGATACCCGAACCGTGCCTTCTTTTCCCCTGCCCGTTTATCTGTTCGTTTACGGCGCGGTTCGGTTGTCCACGGCTACTGTGCATTGTGCGCTCGCTGCGCCATCTGGTGTGATGTCACACCGCGCGGCTTGCCACCGCCACAATTTGGTATGACGTCACACCGCGTTCTTCGTCGTTCCGCTCGCCTCCGCTTGCTTCGCCAGCTGTGTCGCATGCCTGACAACATGTCGGAGAATTGAAAAGGAGAGCTCGCGTGTGCTGCAACTAAAGTTGTGGCGTCTTTAACGCACCGACAACATAGCTAGACAACAAGACTAACCTGGACTTGCAATCAAGATTAACCAAGGCTAACCATGCTATGCCTTAGCTTTCGCTACGTATATCCTGGCATAGCCGAGCTAAGCCACTGCCAATTTTTTTTTCAAAGCGCTGTTATGCCCAGGTTCTAGTCCTACGCAGTAGCCGACGTGCCTGCATTCCACTTTCTAATCGCTACCGAGGACCAGTGCGAGATCGTGGATCTCCCACTGGTCGATGTGGATCGATGGATCTGGGCCTTCAAGCTCACCTCGTGTAACGGACTGACTGGGTCTCCGACGCGAAAAAGCTCGTCTACATCCGTCCTACTTTACCTGCAGCGTTAATAAACTTAGTGTCTGTCTGCTATCAGTGATGGTGACGTCCATTTTTCTTATTGCCACTTGCTACTAGTAATAAGTACCACTACCGCCACCTCCAAATGCACTCCTGGTGTAAATTATGGTGACTAAGTAACAAACTCAAGAGGCTATCATCGAGAGGGAGAGCTGTAGGATTAGGGAAAATGAAGTGCACTCCAACTCATACATTACGGGAATATAACAGCTGCATCATAAAGGAAAGAATGTTGAAAACAATTGCATTTACGCAGCGCAGACAGAGTACATCGTGCCTGCATATTTGCTAATCAACTCGAATTTGGTCTTATGAAGTCACAGCTACAGACTTCAGCAAGATTGCTAAGTCTGAGCCTTACGTTTGGCGCCGAAAGAACAAGCTGGTTTGGTGGGTAACGTCCGTGAAGAGAGCACTGCTGGTTTACAAAAAAAGCTGAACAGTTTTCAACCCGATGAATTTAATTTGCTGCCAGATCTTGGCACAAGCCGTGTTCTGAAAGTAATCCTCGAAAGATGGTGTGACGAGGGGAACAGGTTGGCTCAATGACAATTCTCTTACACAGCAGCTCTCTCGCTGTCACGTGCAATAACCATCAAATTTACATCAAGGGCGAGGACTTCTTTATTATGAAGCAAGTATTCACACGTCGCTTATCATGTTATGAATACGAAGCGAAAAAGCTTAGTTGAGACATAGCCGGAACTGTACATCAGGTCGTTCATAGGTCGCTCTGCACTTGTGATCGAATGATCACCAGACGTATTTTCTTGGTCGCCGACATCGGCATGCTCTTCCTAAAAAGTGGGAATGGAGATATTCCGACTTAAATATTGTATAATTTATATAGTTGTAACTTTTTATAATTATGTACCACACACACATATTTAAGACAAACAATTGGGCTTTGATGCCACAGCGGCCAGTGCCGACCAAGTTGACAAAGCAGACGGACGACGAAGCTGACGAAGCTCAGTTAGGCGCTCACGAACAGACCCCCGTCCTTGCGTCTTAAAATCTATCAGCTTACATGCTATTACCAATCCTTTTCTCTTCGAAACTTTCCTGTACCCAGCAATTAACCACCTGCGTCTTGGCCACTCCCCCGCAGTGGGTATGTGCCAGCATTGTTTGAGGCCTTCCTACCTACCTACTGAGCTGCGCTGTGCTAACAAAAATTGCGGCCGTCCACATTTCCTGCTTGATTTGCGTCTTTTCACGTGGTGTAATTGCCGCTTGTTCCCACCCTGCAGCTACGGACCTTACGGACTTTACGGACCTACGGACCTGAGGACCTACGCCCCTTCCCGCCGCCATCGTCTGCTACGGTCCCGTGCGTAGGCGCGACCTTGCGATCTTCACCGGCACGGACGATAACGACGTAGAAGACGGGCTCGCCTCCTACGCACGCGTGAACGCCTACAACAAATGGGATGACGTTGTTAATCCCACGAACGTCATAATTTATCTGACCGACGTCGGCAACCGGTGGTTTCCCAGCCACGAAACCGGTTTTTCTACCTGGGTGGCCCTCAAAACCAGCCAGACCGATGATGTATACGGCCGCCCCGCTGTCCGAAAGCTTCGTGCCGAACAACGGTAGCGCTGTCAAGCCAGCAGAGTGGCGAGAATTTCACAAGCTATATCGAGGATGTCGTCGATTTATGCACGCGACTGAATGCATCCATGAGCGACGCTGACAAAATCAAGCACATTCTTAAAGGGAATGAGGACGACGCATTTCAGCTGCTAGTGTCCAAAAATCTTCAAACCGCCTGCGACGTCGTTTCTTTATGTAAGAGCTATGACGAGCTCCGAAAACAGCGTCTTGTCACCCACCGTACCATTTGCCCGGACGACTCTCTTTCGAGCCTGGCTGTAGGCGGTCCTGCACACTATGAGTCGATCCTTCCTCAGCATATCCAGCAGTTTGTGCGGGAAGAGGTCGCCCGCCAGTTATCGTTGTTTACCGGCCCACCTGCCCTAACGCCATCGCTGTCGCCTTCCATTCAGCGTGTCATCCAGGAGAAGGCTGCAGAGGTCCTGCCACCCGCTAATCCAACCCATCTGGTCACTGCTCCGATGATATATGCTGAAGCTGACGCACGGCCACAACCTCAACCGGTTGTTCCTGCTTATCTAACGCCTGGCATCGTCTTCCTTCAGCCGTCGGCCACCCCTACATTGCCACTCACTCACCAGCCTCTACCCCGCCCCTCCACCAAGTGTAAAGACGCAAATCAAACAGGAAATGTGGACGGCCACAATCGTTGTAAGCACAGCGCAGCTCAGTAGTCAAGCGTTCGTGAGCGCCAAACTGAACTTCGTCAGCTTTGTCACACTTCGCCACACCACCAGCACCGCCTCGCCAGTGCCGTCAGCACGTTCAGAAACTTCGCCAGCACCGCCAGAAAACCCGCGCCACTAATATATGTGTCTGCTGCCGACTTCCCTTCCTGAATCCGTGGTTTCGCTTTTTGTGCCCGACTCCAGCTCGGTCCAGTGTACAAAGATAGATAGATAGATAGATAGATAGATAGATAGATAGATAGATAGATAGATAGATAGATAGATAGATAGATAGATAGATAGATAGATAGATAGATAGATAGATAGATAGATAGATAGATAGATAGATAGATAGATAGATAGATAGATAGATAGATAGATAGATAGATAGATAGATAGATAGATAGATAGATAGATAGATAGATAGACAGACAGACAGACAGACAGACAGACAGACAGACAGACAGACAGACAGACAGACAGACAGACAGACAGACAGACAGACAGACAGACAGACAGACAGACAGACAGACAGACAGACAGACAGACAGACAGACAGACAGACAGACAGACAGACAGACAGACAGACAGACAGACAGACAGACAGACAGACAGACAGACAGACAGACAGACAGACAGACAGACAGACAGACAGACAGACAGACAGACAGACAGACAGACAGACAGACAGACAGACAGACAGACAGACAGACAGACAGACAGACAGACAGACAGACAGACAGACAGACAGACAGACAGACAGACAGACAGACAGACAGACAGACAGACAGACAGACAGACAGACAGACAGACAGACAGATAGATAGATAGATAGATAGATAGATAGATAGATAGATAGATAGATAGATAGATAGATAGATAGATAGATAGATAGATAGATAGATAGATAGATAGATAGATAGATAGATAGATAGACAGACAGACAGACAGACAGACAGACAGACAGACAGACAGACAGACAGACAGACAGACAGACAGACAGATAGATAGATAGATAGATAGATAGATAGATAGATAGATAGATAGATAGATAGATAGATAGATAGATAGATAGATAGATAGATAGATAGATAGATAGATAGATAGATAGATAGATAGATAGATAGATAGATAGATAGATAGATAGATAGATAGATAGATAGATAGATAGATAGATAGATAGATAGATAGATAGATAGATAGATAGATAGATAGATAAAGAGGAGGGAAAGACAGGGAAGTTAACCAGAAAGGGGTTCCGGATGGCTACCCTGCACTGAGGAAGAGAGATTAAGGGGCTAAAAGGAGGAAGAAAGAAGGCAAAAAGGCATAAACACACACACGCACAACGCTGTTGCAATTTGTGACTCAATCCAGTCGCTCTCAAGTAGGCAAAGAGTGCCTTGTATGCCTTGAGGGCAGTCGACTGCTGTGGCCACGGACCGAGGATCTTTTGCTCTGTTAATGGGCGAGGATCGAGGCGGTCCAGGGCACAACACAGTGTATGTCTAGCACTCGCAAATGCAGGGCACTCACAGAGCAGATGAGCGATGGTCTCCTCACAACCGGAGCTTTCACAGGCAGGACTGTCGGCCATCCCCATCCGGAAAGCATAGCGGTTGGTAAAAGCAACGCCGATCCAAAAACGGCATAACAAAATTGCGTCGCGATGTGCTAAGTTACGTGGAAGACGAAGGCGCAGTCCAGGGTACAGTGCCTTGAGGCGGAGGTTGCAAAACTCTCCCGTGTTACACGCTAAATGTGTGAGCTCCAGCGCCAACGGGCGAAGCCCACACGCTGCGTCATTTCTTGATATTGGGATCCTCACTGGAAGTCCGTCGTTGTGAGCCGAACGTGCAGCCGCATCGGCCTGGTGATTACCGTTAATACCACAGTGTCATGGCAGCCATTGAAAAATGATGTCATGACCTTTGAAAACGGTGCCGTAGTACAGTAGACGGATCTAAGCAACAAGTTGTTCCTGCGACCCGCGGCGTAGCGCAGCTTGCAGGGCTTGAAGGGCTGCTTTAGAGTCTGAAAACCGTCCAGTCATGTGGAGGTTCCTGAATGATGAACTCTACCGCAGCCTGTAAGGCTGCGAGTTCCGCACCAGTTGAAGATGTTGGATAGGTCGTCTTCACTTTCATGAAGACGGATCGGGCCGGTATCACCAGCGACCCCGCAGAACTGCTCGAGTGAACTGATCCATCTGTGTAAACATGTATGCGGTGACTGTGGTAAGAATGCAGGTGATTCAATGTCAGTTGTTTGAGAGCGGGTAGTGATACACCAGCTTTCTTCGTAATTCCAGGAATATAGAGGTGAACCCGAGGTTCATGAAGACTCCATAAGGGTGAGCACGGTCTTGACGCAGGGGTGAACTCCGATGGAAGATATGCGCGAGGAGCTTTAATGACTTTGGCGAATGCAGCACGTGGCCTAATTATTGGGAGTGTTGCGAGGTAATGACAGGGAACCCGTATGAGGTGCCGAATATGTGTTCTCATGGTGTCAACAGCAATGTATGTAGTAACAGGATGTTCCCGGGCAAAAAGAACAGTTGCTGCTTTTGATGCACATTTAGGCAGTCCAAGGCAGATACGCAGAGCTTGCGCTTGCACATTTTGAAGAGTCTTGATATTTGTCTTTCTAATGGAACAAAATATCGGAAGACTGTACCGCATGTAGCCCAGAAATAGGGAACGGTACAGTTGCAGCATAGAGCGCACTGATGCGCCCCAGGACTTTCCCCCGAGGAAGGAGAGGACGTGGACAATCGCAATTAGTCTCTTTCTCATGTCGTAGACATGTGGACTCCACGAGAGGTTCCTGTCGATAACAACACCAAGGAATCTGTGGCTCCTCTCAGAGGGAGTGGCTTCACCATTAATGCGAATGGTGTAGCGTGACATTATTTTGCGTGTGAACGCCACAAGTGAACACTTTTCGGTCGAAATGTTCAGGCCCTGCAAGCGAAGATAAGATGTCAATATCGATGCCGCCTTTTGAAGTCTTGCACGAACTTGAGGACGGGTCACCCCTGATGCCCAAATACAGATGTCGTCTGCATATACCGAGATCTGAGCAGATTGTGGCAATACGTCGACCAGGCCGGTGAGAGCAAGGTTGAAGAGAAGTGGGCTCAGCACTCCACCCTGAGGGACTCCGCGCGAATTTCGGTGTAAGGACGCTGGTCCATCAGCAGTCAGGTCAAAAAACGACCTCTCTGATAAATAGCTGCGTATCCAGCTGAACGTGCGGCCTCCGATCTCAGCAGCTTCCATTGCGTCCAAAATGGCCTGATGCGTTACGTTGTCGTACGCGCCCTTGATATCCAAAGACAATGCCACGGTCAATCATTTCATACTTTTGCTGTGGTGCACCGACGTTACAAGGTCAACGACGTTGTCGATAGAAGAGCGGCCCCGTCGGAACCCAGACATGAACATTGGATAAATCTGATATCGCTCCAAGTACGATTCGACGCGTGTGAGCAGCATTCTTTCCATCACTTTGCCATCGCAGCTGGCGAGTGCAATTGGACGGTATGATGAAAGGTCGAGCGGGGATTTCCCCGGCTTAAGAAGTGGAACCAGACGACTGGTCTTCCAATCATGAGGAACTATGCCAGCAGTCCATGACTTGTTATAAGTGTCCAAAAGAGCCCGTCGAGTTTCTTGGCCAAGGTTGACAAGGGCGGAGTACGTAACACCATCGGGCCCTGCTGATGATGACCTTCTACAACAAGCCAGCGCAGCAGCAAGTTCTTCCATAGAGAATAGTGCATCCATCCAAGAATCCCGTGAGGGTGGAACATTGTTGCAGTGCAGCGTTGCGCCTGGATTCGGAGGGCCTGTTATTCTTGCGCAGAAATCTTCAGCTACCCCAACCACACTGCGCCTTTGGTGGAGCGCTACGGATTTGAACGGGTAGCGCTGTTGAGGGTACGTGCGAAGACCCCGAATTACACTCCAAACGCTTGACAAAGGCTTCCGTGGATCAAGTGTTTGGCAAAATGTCCTCCACCGTTGTGTTCGCTGTTCCTGAATTCTGCGCTGAATCTTCTTCTGTATGCGCCTAGCATCAATTAGGTCTAGGCGCGACGTTGTGCGTCGGTATGTGCTCTCTGCCCTGCGCCGTTGTGATCGCAGCCGCTGCAATTCAAAGTCAAAATCGGCGCAGTTAGCGACAGGGTTAAAGGGGCAGGTGGCGTGTTCCATGGCCTCCTTAATTTTTTGTTCAAGACCGGTAGAGAAGCCCTCTGCGCAAGCAGACTCCATAAGTAATTGATTACTTATGGATTACTGTTGTCTGTTCTGTCCATTTGAAAGTTTATACACTTTTACTTCTATTCTTGAGTTCTTGTTAAACATCTTACCCTCACAACGCTGAGTGTTTACCTTTGTGTTATGCTTGCTTGCCTTATTGTGCTTATTTATTAGACTGTTCAACTTATGCCCTTCCTGTTATAATCCCATATGGGATTGACAGTACGTACCAATAAATAAATAAAAACTGTCCAGTCAATGCGCTGCCTACACGTGGCTGGGGAAAATCTGGAATGGCCGGTAATAATCAGATAGGTTGGGATATGGTCGCTGCCATGGGCTTGAACATCCGAAAACCATCGGACGCTGTTGTTAAGGCACTTTGAAACGAAAGTCAAGTCCAAGCAGCTGCTATAAGTCACCCCTAGTATATAGGTCGGGCTTCCGTCATTCAGGCACTGAAGGTCATGGTCAGAGGAGAAGGACACAAGCTGTCTTCCCCTAACGTCCATCGTAACGCCTCCCCACATTGTGTGATGAGCCTTGAAGTCACCCATAATAACCCACGGAGCAGGTGTAGCTGCCATCAAACCACTCAACCTTCTGGCGTCGAAACGACTTCATTAAGCCAAGTACACCGCCAGTAGCGTAAACGTCAGGTCACGGCTTTTCACTGTCAGGCAAACGTACCGATTGTCTTCGTTCGGAGGAACCGAATGCTGCACATATGTAATTTCTGGTCGAATGTAGACGATGACTTTGCTGGATCTGTTGCACGTGGGTGATGAAAATGCCTCGTAACCGGATATTCGCAAAATTGCCGGGGTCTTCGGTTCACAAATCACAAGAATGGGGAAGTGATTCTCGTAGACGTAGTGCCGCAAATCGGAAATCCGGGACTGGAGCCCACGAGCATTCTATTGCAAAATGAAATCTTGCTTGACTTTCTTTTGAAAAGACAGGTACGAAGGAGCCATGATGCCGTCTACTGTAGAGCCGCAAGAACTGGGTGTAGTGCGTCCAGCACTTGAAGTGCGCTATGTGCTGCTGGCGTGCGTAGGCTGGAAAGCAGAGCACGCATGGCATTGATTAGTGTCATGAGCATTGCAGTCACTTGCATATCTGGGCCATGGCCTTGATCGTGCCTGTTGGCTGGATCAGTCGTAGGCGCTGCACACTGCCCTGAGTGAGCCAACATCCCTGACGCAGTAGGCGTAGAAGGCTTTGGCAGTGGTGGATAAGCTCAATCTGAGGCAGCAGGTCCAGCCTCACCAAGCACCGGGCTCCCTTGATTTGGTACGGTTTTTGGTGGAGGCAGACAGGCTGCAGTTGGCTTTGGGGCATTATTGTCAAATGTGACTGCTTTCTTTGACGACCTTCGGCGGCGCGAACGACATCGTCGCACCTTTGCGGCGGCTTGTTTGTGCGTAGAATGGTCTCGCACCATTTGCTTCAGTACCGCCCGCTCGGTCTTTAGACGGGGGCAGTCTTTCGAGGAAGAGTCCTGAGGGCCGTGGCAGTTGGCGCACTTCAAGGTAGTCGTGCGGCAAACATCACCGCTGTGTGACTCGGAGCATCGCGTGCAGACGATGGAGTTGATGCAGACGCCACTCACGTGGCCGATCCTCATGCACTTTCTGCATTGAAGTGGCTTAGGCGCAAAAGGTCGAACTGGATGACGAAAGTGCCCAACCTTCACGTACGATGGTATGCAGTCACCCTTGAAGGTCAGCTTGATGCATGGAGATCTGCCTAACCGCTGAACTTGAATGATGGAAATGCCTTCGGTTGCCGGCTTGATCAACATGGGTAAATCTGCATCACAGATGGCGATATCGACGTTGTAGATTACGCCAGCCGTAGTGCCGGTGTTTTGGAGAATAAGTGGGCGTACACTGATGTTGCCGAGTTTTGTGATTGCGGTGAAATTCTTTAGTGAACTTCGCTCCACCACATCAATGGCAATGACGTTTTAGAACGGGTTGATTGTGACATCTTTTATGCCTCCCGGTACAAGGCTCTCCAGATAAATAGAGATGGCTTGCCTGTTCAGTAGGTTCAAGTTGTCCGTTGAGTTAAACGGCACAAACAAGGCTGTATGCGCTGAGGAACTTCGCGCCTTGATGATCGTTGGCGTTCTTGATGAGGACACCGTTGACGAGCTCGATGAGGACGATTCGGCTTCTCTATGCAGTCTGCGCTTGGCCTTCTTGCCAATAACCGGTATGAAACCAGCGTCGGCCGAGGACGAGGAGTCAACTTGGCACCGAGTACACAACAGTGCCCTGGCTGCTTGAGTCACTCTGGCGGTGCAGGCGTTTCCTGTGGGCGGCTGCTGCCGACCCACCGGGTTCCAATAGAGGCACAGCAGCCTCCACTTCCATCGTCATGGCAAAAAGGGAGCGGAGCCTCCCTGATTATAGCACAAATTACCAAAAAACTGCACAGACGTGAAGGCAGCGTTCTGATACAGAACAAATTCGTCTTCGTCCCCAGTGTACAAAACTGCTGAATAAATATCAGGGCCCCCATCGCGTAGTTCAGCAGACATCTCCAGTCAATTATCTCGTCGAGCCCCTCACGCCTTCGCATGATCATCGATATATAGATAGATAAACAGGAGGAGGGAAAGGCAGGGTTGTTAACCAGAAAGCGGTTCGGGTTGGCTACCCTGCACTGAGGAAGAGGAATTAGGGGACTAAAAGGATGAAGAGAGAAGGGGATAAGGCATAACACACAAACGCACAACACTGTCACAATTTGTCACTCAATCCAGTCGCTCTCAAGTAGGCAAAGAGTGCCTTGTATGCCTTGAGGGCAGTCGACTACTGTGGCCACGGACCGAGGATCTTTTGCTCTGTTAATGGGCGAGGATCGAGGCGGTCCAGGGCACAACACAGTGTATGTCTTGCACTCGCAAATGCAGGGCACTCATAGAGAAGATGCGCGATGGTCTCCTCACAACCACAGCTTTCACAGGCAGGACTGTCGGCCATCCCCATCCGGAAAGCATAGTGGTTGCGAAAAGCAACACCGATCCATAAACGGCATACCAATGTTGCTTCACGACGTGCTAAGTTATGTAGAAGACGAAGGCGCAGTCCAGGGTCCAGTGCCTTGAGGCGGAGGTTGCAAAACTCTCCCGTGTTCCACGCTGAAAGTGTGGCTCCAGCGCCAAAGGGCGAAGCCCACACCCAGCGTCAGGTCTTGATATTGGGATCCTCACTGGAAGTACGTCGTTTTGAGCAGAACGCGCAGCCGCATCAGCCACGGGATTAACGTTAATACCAGTGTTCTGGCAGCCATTAAAAAATGATGTCATGACCTTTGGATACGGTGCCGTGGTACAGTAGACGGTCTCAGCAACAAGTTGTTCCTGCGACCCGCGGCGTAGCGCAGTTTTCAGGGCTTGAGGGGCTGCTTTAGAGTCGGTGAAAACCGCCCAGTCATGTGGAGGTTTTTGACTGATGAACTCTACCGCAGCCCGTAAGGCAGCTAGTTCCGCACCAGTTGAAGATGTTGGATAGGTCGTCTTCACTTTCATGAAGATGGATCTGGCCGGTATCACCACTGACCCCACAGAACTGGTCAAGTGAACTGATCCATCTGTGTAAACATGTATGCGGTGACTGGGAAGAATGCAGGTGATTCAATGTCAGTTGTTTAGGAGCGTGCACTGATACACCAGCTTTCTTCGTAATGCCAGGAATATAAAGGTGAACCCGAAGTTCATGAAGACTCCATAGTCGGGAGCACGGTCTTGACGCAGGAGTGAACTCCGAGGGAAGATATGCGCGATGGGCTTCAATGACTTTGGCGAATGCAGTACGGCGCCTAATTATTGGGAGTAACCTAATTCGAAGGCTTTTCGTAAGTGTAGGCAATGTTTCTGCTTCACAGGTAAGTACGGGCAATATAAATGTGCTTAAGGCTTTCGTGTTGAAGGGCATTGAAAATGTGCAATTCATGGCCAGAGTGTGGCTTCTAAGTTGCGTTTTTCCTCCTGTAATTTGATCCCGTGGTCGGAATCAGCGACTATCTGTCCTAAGTAGATGTATTCATTTTTTGTTTCCAAAAGTTATGTACTCAGCCGATTCGAGGCTATTGAAGAAACTTCATACTTCTTTGAAATATTTTGAAGGACCACCTTCCAATTGGCCGCCGCGGTGGCTCAGTGGTTATGGCGCTCGGCTGCTGACCCGAAAGTCGCGGGTTCGATACGGGCCATGGCGGTCGCATTTGGATGGAGGTGAAATTCTAGAAGCTCGTGTACTGTGCGAAATCAGTGCACGTTAAAGAATCCCAGGTGGTCAAAATTTGCGGAGCTCTTCATACGGCGTCCCTCATAGCCTTAGTCGCTTGGGACGTTAAACCTTCATTAACCATAAACCCTAAACCGTAAAATGTGTACTCTAGGCAAAACTGCGTTTGTGATTTTTTTCTACACTTCGGTGACAAACGAATTTCCTTTAGTTATCGCAGGGTAACGCTAATGTCCCTTTTGTTTAATTCATGGTTGTGTCAAACCAATCTGTAGGATATTCCAAATCTATTTCATCACTTCGCATTTCGCATATGCAGATAGCCATTTCTTCGCTGTATATGGATTTCTTGACAAGAGCGTGGAAGTGCTGCCGACGACATTTTGTTGCCGACGGCGTGCTAACTTCTAGAGTTTTCTTGAATGGCACAAGCTTCGCCGTTAGGAAGGCCAGCCACCTTTTTTGGTCAACAAAAGGGTAAGATTCCTCAAACTTTTCAACGATTGTCTTAGTGAATTCTTTGCATGATCATGGTACGTTTGCTGATGCAAGCTGTACGTCTTTGGTATCGAGAAATCCTCTTGTTGAGCTAATCCCGCTCTCTGTGGTATAGGAAATCCATCGAACTCTTTTGTAACCCGTGGAGTATTTCGAGCGCTCAGCGCTAATTTCGTGCTGCTTAATGCACGGGAGGCGTTGCAATGAATTTTTGAACAAAAAAAACTGATTATGATGACTACCAGTGCCAAAACCCAGGGAATTATTACGGACGGAATGGTGTTCTTACCCTCGTGGTAGTCAGAATTGTTTTACTATTCGGCATGGTTTAATCCTTCAGTTGAGTAGAACCCCAACCCGGTTAAAAATAATTTCATTCAGATGTGGAAGAATTTTAACATTTGCCCATAAATAAACGCTCGGCTAATGATCGGATACTTTCGGCAGCTCCGCAAAAACTGTCCGCGCCACCCACGCCTGACGTCCGTGAGAAGTTATCGCTCGGAATCTTCACGAATATTTGATCTCGTGTGCCATGTGCAACTTTATTTCCTTTTTCTGCCCTTTGTTCATTGCTTTTGCTCGGCTCAAAGTACGGCAACAAATACGCATTTTTTTCTTATCGCATTCCTATCCCGACAAGATCGGACTGATATCTGGAGCATGAAGAGTGGAACAGGTGAATTTTCTTCACTGTAATTTCTAGATTCGCCTAACTCCACACCTATGCCGAGTAGCACTCAAAAGAGCTAAATACGCGTACTGAACCAGTGCATTTGCCATCCTTAAAGAAATTAAGTTTGGAGCTATTTTGTTGGATGAACACAAGTCACGCAGGGGCAGACGGCATCTCGCGACTTGTGCTCGGCAGGAAAATTTTAAATTAAAGAAATTTTCATTCGTGATGAACCACCGAGCTTCGCTACATGCATTGCAGACGTTCAGATTCACGGATTTGAATTGACATCGCACAGCACACGGGCGCCTTAGCGTTTTTATGGAGGAAAAACGCTAAGGCGCCCGTGTGCTGTGCGATGTCAGTGCACGTTAAAGATCCCCAGGTGGTCGAAATTATTCCGGAGCAGTCCACTACGGCACCTATTCTTCCTTTCTTCTTTCACTCCCTCCTTTATCCCTTCCCTTACGGCGCGGTTCAGGTGTCCAAAGATATATGAGACAGATACTGCGCCATTTCTTTTCCCCAAAAAACAAATTATTATTATTATTAAGAATACAGGCTTCAATGAATGAATGCAACCTTCGCATGGTAAGCTCAGGATTATTTCACACACGTATCGGTTGAGGATTTTCGCCATTATTTTATTGCTCCTTAATTAACTGGCATTAAGCAGCAATCCACATGTCTAAACAACTGAACGCTGAAGTGAGGATGTCAGAGCCAGACACGATGTTTTACACTGTGAATATGTGGCGAGGGTGACGAAGAATTTCGCAGTTAAGTCCACGAAGCTTCGGCCCCTCATTGATAAGGACACTCGAGTGCTGCGCCAGAGTACGCGGGATCAATCCAGTCTGCTGAGGCAGTTTTTCGATGGAGCCGAAACTCCAAATGCGCTCGTGTGCTGTGCGATGTCAGTGCACGTTAAAGATCCACAGGTGGTCTAAATTGATCCGGAGCCCTCCACTACGGCAACTATTTATTATTTCACAACCATCAGCCTCCTTTCCCATACGGTGCGGTTGGGGTGTCCACCCAGATGAGAGAATTTACTGCACTGTTTTCTTTCCTCAAACAGCCTATTTTTCAAAGGCCAATTTTCGTTGTAGAGCACACGGGTGTTTTTGTTCTGTTCGTCGTCAACAGGGTCAATCAAAATGAAGAGTAACAATAAAATCTCCGCTTCGCGTAAATCTCATATTCTAATATGACACTGATTAAAATTTCGATGCTACGCCCTCAGTATACAATCAGCGTTGGAATCAAGCAATTGCTTCACTTAGACGTAGAATTTGTTGAGCAGAACACTCTTACTGGGCCACTAATTTTTTGTGCGCTATATGCATTAGCTAGCGGTACCTAATCAAGTAAGCACCAGCTCCATTTGCGGTCAGCGGTGCATAGTTGGTGATTCGGCTAGCGTTTCGTTGTGCATAAACGCGACCTTAAAACCTCGTGTTGATGTTTACCGCCAGTTGGTTTTTGTAACAAGTTTTCTCGGCCAGATATATTATGTTCTCCCATGTACCCTTTTTTGTACACATTTGATTGCTTGCCTAGCGGGCAAATAAGCTCCCCTTATTGTATTTAATAAGCTATGCCTAGCCAGCCCGTCGTCATAAGCTTTATTCTTTATTTTAGGGCGCTCGAGTACTGATCCGAAGTTCCCGGGTTTGAACCCGACCAGGGCGGCCACGTTTCAATGGCGGCCAAACGCCAAGGCGCCCGTGTGCTGTGCGATGCAAGTGCACGTTGAGGATCCCCAGGTGGTTGAAATTATTCCGGAGTTCTTCACTACGGCACCTCATTCTTCCTTTCTTCTTTCACTCCCTCCTTTATCCCTTCCCTTAAGGCGCGGTTCAAGTGTCCGCCGATATATGAGACAGATACTGCGTCATTTCCTTTCCCAAAAACCAGTTACTATTGTTATGAATATTTTAATAATAATTAATATTATTATTGTTATTATAATTATTACATTTATGAACTCTTTCGAAACTTGGGAACACTTAAGTTCACCTTGCAAATATGGCGCGATAATTTTAAAGTGTCTGTACGGTCGCTTGGGTATTCCTTGGGGCACCATTACGCAGATATCGGCAGCTTCTCACGTAACATCACATAGGTAGATGGATGGAAAAAAATTGGCAGTGCCTTAGCTCGGCTGTGCCAGGATATAGAGAGCAAGAGCTACGTTTCCCTGGCTGAGTTTGTTGTGGTCACTGTTTGTTTAGCAATGAGAGGCTTTGGTATACACATCTTTTATTCATTTTGTTTGACAGAGAAAAACACTGCCCGATTGTTTTTGAAGTAGCATGCAGCGATCTAAATTTTTTGTTACAGTATGTGGATTTGGTAGGGCCTTTTTAGTATACAAGCTATATAGTAGTTCCCCATTGTGTAGTCTGGATGTGATGGTCCGAAGCTAAATTAAACTCAAAATTTTCTTTCATACACTGACTAAGTGTCTTCTTTGCTGTTAAAATAACCCAAAGTAACACACAACTGTGAAACATTACCGTAGTCTGGTATACACGTGGCAACCACATCAATCATCTGCTTGACAGATGTTCCCGGTGCCACGTAGACTCCTTGGATAAATGCCGCTTTTCAGAAGCCAAACACAGATGGCTTCACCATTATTCACTGCGTTCGAAGGGAGATGTCTGACAGCGGTGATACATTGTTTAACGTACACCCAGATTCCAGCCTACATATTTGGTTCAAGCCAACTGCCAGGCAGCAACCTTTGTATAGAAAGAGTTAATCTTCTCTTATCTATACCACCGTTTAGCAGCGGCTGGACTCTCCTTCTCTGCATGCATGTCAAACGTTGTGATACGGACGCCCACTACGTCTCCGCCTTTTAAACGCAATGCTGTGTATGTGGGGCGGGGTTCGGGTGATAGAGAGGCGTGCGGCGAGGTGGCAACGAAGAACGCGGCGCATCTGTGGTGTCTCTGGTTACCATGGTATCAGCGCATGCGCTCAACTGCTCGTCCATGTGACGTCACGTTCGGCTTGGACGCTGGAGCGGGCGCGTGGCCGCGGCGACGGCGAAGTGCACGGCGCACTTTGCTCCTCTTCGGTTCCCATGGTTAGGGCGCATGCGCACAACATGCCTATCCCATGAACCGCGAAATGCTCGACTGGTAACCCACTGTAGCTCTCACTACAAAACTTTATTGGCGAACGATTTAATGTGCTCTTGACCCTTACGGGTCACGGCGCCATGGTCGATATTCGGTCCAGGATTGCGCACTTGACAGCTGCCAGCGTGGCTCGGCGTACAAGAAATCATTGCGCTTCCTTGTCCTGGCTGGCCAGCAAGTGCTCCCACTGCAGCATGCGTCACACTCGGATGGTCTATTCTTGGCTCTAAGTCTGCCTTAGGGCAGGTGACTTGCTCTAGTGTAGCTTTACCCTGGCACCATGGACATTTGTCTGCGTATTGTGTAGGAAAGATATTTTTTAGTTTGTGCAGGTGCTCGCTGGTACCGGTTTTTAGTCTGCGCCAGCGTGCGCCTCGTCTTTGGTTAGCATTTTGTGTAGGTTGGATAGCGTTTCCGCCGACCATTGTAATGATCGAGTATGTCCGAGTACGTGGGGTAACAGGGTCAAAGGTGCCCGTGGTGCAAAGTGTTTAGTCTGCTCGGTTGACGTACCCTCCATTTAACTCGTCTGCAGCCCCGTTGCCCCTCTTCCCCTCATGTCCTGGAACCCATACTATATTATTTTTAGTGTTTATGTGTCTTTTCGTCGTGTGAAGAATGTGATTGGCGATGCTGTCTATCCTGCCTCTTGTGTTGTTTCTGCATGCTTGTGTAGAGTCGGTCACTATAGTGATGTTTTGTCCTGTTCCGTTGGCGTGCAATATTGCTGGAGCAATGGCGGCCTCTTCAGCTGCCTCTATGGTTGGGTTGTTTATGGCAGCTCTGGTTATTTCTTTCCCTTCTTCGCCTCTTACTACGGCGATGGTTTTGCGTTTATATCGGTACTTTGCTGCGTCCGTGTAATCTACGCTGGGATTGTCGCTGAATTCTCTGCTCAGGGCTCGGGCTCTCGCTTGTCCTTTTTTATTATGCATATTGGGGTCCATGTGTCCATGTGTAATGGGTCCATGTGTAATACATTCTGTTGTATTACACGTCATCACACATAATAATCTATAGCGCTAATTAATGGCCCTTAAAACTCAGTTTTCCTTGAATGTCATCTGCGCACACTGCTGTGTGACGTGCTTGTACAAATCCTCTGTTTATCCTCCTGAACGAACATCCTGATTTGTGAAGAAGTAGAGGGCTCCTCTCCCGACCGAAAGAATTTCGGTTCACTTCCGCTTGACAACCTTTTAGCGCAAAAGCTTTACTAGCCTAGTGGTGCCCATTTCGCTGCGTCTGCACGAGTGACCTTGAAAAGGATTAGCGGAGTTACGTAGATAGATAGATTAAGAGGAGGATTGAAAGGCAGGGATGTTAACCAGAAAGGGGTTCCGGTTGGCTACCCTGCACTAGGGAAGAGGGATTAGGGGACTAAAAAGAAAGAAGAGAGAAGGAAAAAAGGCATAACACACACACGCACAACGCTGTCACAATTTGTCACTCAATCCAGTCGCTCTCAAGTAGGCAAAGAGTGCCTTGTATGCCTTGAGGGCAGTCGACTACTGTGGCCACGGACCGAGGATCTTTTGCTCTGTTAATGGGCGAGGATCGAGGCGGTCCAGGGCACAACACAGAGTATGTCTTGCACTCGCAAATGCAGGGCACTCATAGAGAAGATGCGCGATGGTCTCCTCACAACCACAGCTTTCACAGGCAGGGCTGTCGGCCATCCCCATCCGGAAAGCATAGTAATTGGTAAATCCAACACCGATCCATAAACGGCATAACAGTGTTGCGTCGCGACGTTCTAAGTTACGGGGAAGACGAAGGCGCAGTTCAGGGACCAGTGCCTTGATGCGGAGATTGCAAAACTCCCGTGTTACACGCTGAAAGTGTGAGCTCCAGCGCCAAAGGGCGAAGCCCACACGCAGCGTCAGGTCTCGATATTGGGATCCTCACTGGAGGTCCATCGTTGTGAGCAGAACGCGCAGCCGCATCAGCCTGGCGATCACCGTTAATACCACAGTGTCCTGGCAGCCATTTCAAAATGATGTCATGACCTTTGGAAATGGTGCCGTGGTACAGTAGACCGATCTCAGCAACAAGTTTCTCCTGCGACCCGCGGGGTAGCGCAGCTCGCAGGGCTTGAAGGGCTGCTTTAGAGTCAGTGAAAACCGTTCAGTCATGTAGAGGTTCTTGACTGATGAACTCTACCGCAGCCCATAAGGCTGCGAGTTCCGCACCAGTTGAAGATGTTGGATAGGTAGTCTTCTCTTTCAGGAAGATGGATCTGGCCGGTATCAGCACCGACCCCGCAGAACTGGTCGAGTGAACTGATCCATCTGTGTAAATATGTATGCGGTGACTGTGGTAAGAATGCAGGTGATTCAATGTCAGTTGTTTGAGAGCGGGCAAGTGATACACCAGCTTTCTTTGTAATGCCCGTAATATAGAGCTGAGCCCAAGGTTCATGAAGACTCCGTAGTCGGGAGCACGGCCTTGACGCAGGGGTGAACTTCGATGGAAGATACGCGCGATGGGCTTCAATGACATTGACGAATGTAGTACGCGGCCTAATTATTGGGAGTGTTGCGAGGTGATGACAGGGAACCCGTGTGAGGTGCAGAATATGTGTTCTCATGGTGTCAACAGCAATGCATGTAGTAACAGGTTGTTCCCGGGCAACAAGAACAGTTGCTGCTGTTGATGCACATTTAGGCAGTCCAAGAAAGATACGGAGACCTTGCGCTTGCACACTTTGAATAGTGTTGATATTTGTTTTTCTAATGGAACTGAATATCGGAAGACTGTACCGCATGTAGCCCAGAAATAGGGAACGGTATAGTTGTAGCATCGAGCGCACTGATGCGCCCCAGGACTTTCCCCCGAAGAAGGAGAGGGCGTGGACAATCGAAATTAATCTCTTTCTCATGTCGTAGATATGTGGACTCCACGAAAGGTTCCTGTCGATGACAACACCAAGGAATCTGTGGCTTTTCTCATAGGGAATGGCTTCGCCATTGATGCGAGTGGTGTAACGTGACACTATTTTCCGTGTGAACGCCACAAGTGAACACTTTTCGGTCGAAATGTTCAGGCCCTGCAAGCGAAGATAAGGTGTCAATATTGATGCCGCTTTTTGAAGTCGCACGAACATGAGGACGGGTCACCTCTGATGCCCAAATACAGATGTCGTCGGCATATACCGAGATTTGAGCAGATTGTGGCAATACGTCGACCAGGCCGATAAGAGCAAGGTTGAAGAGAACTGGGCTCAGGAGTCCACCCTGAGGAACTCCGCGCGAATTTCTGTGTAAGGACGTTGGCACGTCCACAGACAGGACAAAAAACGACCTCTCTGATAAATAGCTGCGTATCCAGCTGAACGTGCGGTCTCCGATCTCAGCAGCTTCCATTGCGTCGAAAATTTCCTGATGCGTTACGTTGTCGTACGCGCCCTTGATATCAAAAAACAATGCCGCGGTCAATATTTTCAAACTTTTGCTGTGGTGCACCGACGTTACAAGGTCAACCACGTTGTCGATAATAAGTGGAACCATACGTGGAACCATAAGTGGAACCATACGACTAGTCTTCCAATCATGAGGAACTATGCCAGCAGTCTATGACTTGTTATAAGTGTCCAAAAGAGCCCGTCAAGTTTCTTGGCCAAGGTTAGCAAGTGCGGAGTACGTCTCACAATCGGGCCCTGCTGATGATGACCTTCTACAACAAGCCAGCGCAGCATCAAAAGAGAGAGAGAATGAAAAGGAAACGCAGGGAGGTTAACCAGATGTGAGTCTCTTGTTTGCTACCCTACACTGGGGATGGGGGATAGGGCTTAGAAAGATGACAGAGAGGAAAACGCAAAAAAAGGAACGTGCTCACATGGAGACACACACTCACACAAGGCGTTCCAGTTAAAGTCTTGCACACCCGGCCGGTAGATTGTAAGAAGCGCAAAAGCGCTTGCACGGCCTTCTTCTTCGACGGTAGGTCCTTTAGATGTTGTAGAATTCTTTTTTCGGATCGCGGTTGGTCGTCCAGTTGGTCAAGTTCTTGGCGAAGGCATGCCCTCTGTGGACTGTACTGCGGGCAGGAGCACAATATAGGGCCAGTTGATTCTTCATGGCCGCAGTGGTCACAGGTTGGGGTGTCGGTCATCCCTATGCGGAAGGCTTAGGCTTTAGTAAAGTCAACACCCAACCAAACCCGATATAAAAGCGTGGCGTCTCTACGGCGAAGCTGAGATGGCGCTCGAAGACTTAATGTTGGATCAAGTGAGTACAGTCGCGTATTTCTTAAATGTGGCTCATTCCATTGCGACTCGGTGCACTGCCGAGCAAGTAGGCGGAGCTTCCGTGCCGCGTCAGTTCTAGGAAGAGGAATTGGGACTTGGCGCTCCTCAGTATGGGCTGAGCGGGCAGCGTGATCCGCCCGTTCATTGCCGATAATCCCCCATTGACTTGGAAGCCACTGGAACGTTATTTCATGGCTGACATCACTTATATGGTGTAACGTCTCTGTAATATGAAAGATTAGTTGTTCGTGCGGTCCGCGTCGTAGAGGTGACAGTAGAGACTGCAGTGTCACCTTCGAATCGCAGAATATTGTCCATTTGTGTGGCGGTTCATCACCAATGTGATGAAGGGCAGTTAAGAACGCTGCGAGCTCTGCTGCCGCCGATGTTGTCGCGTGGGTCGTCTTAAATTTGATTGTTGTAGCTTTCGCTGGAATGACGATTGCCGCCGCGGAGCTGCTTGGAAGGAAGGATCCATCAGTGTAAATATGCGTTGAGTCACGGTAGTTCTCGTACAAATGTAGTAGCGTGAGCTGTCTAAGGGCTGGTGATGACAGATCAGCTTTTTTCAAGATACCAGGTATTGCGAGGTTGATTTTTGGCTGAGCGAGGCACCATGGGGGGATCGAAGGTCTCGCAGCGGGAGTGAAACAAGCTGGAAATGGTTCTTCATATGCAGTTATCGTTTGGCTGAAACATGTGTGTGGCCTGTCCGCTGGTAGAGAGGATAATTGGTGACGAGGATTCCTGGCTAGATGCCTTATATGGGTCCTGAGTACTTCAATTTCAATGTGGGTCTTGACAAGGTGGTCTCTAGTGATTGCTATGTAGCCACTGTTGAAGCACTCTGAGGCAGGCCTAGACAGATCCGGAGCACTTGACCCTGAAGACTTTGTATTGTGCGTAGATTTGTTTTGCCTTTGTTATTTATTGCTGGCAAGCTGTATCGCAGAAATCCTAGAAAAAGCACCCTGTACAGTTGTAACATGGCACTAGGCGACATTCCCCACGTCTTGCCAGCGAAAAACTTGAACAGGTGGCAGATGCCTGTCAACCGTTTTTTCACGTATGATATGTGTGGGCTCCATGACAAGTCCCTGTCGATTATGACACCTAGAAACTTGTACGATCGGACCCGTCCTATTATTTGGCCATTTATCATTACTCTGTAGTTTGCCATGGGTTTGCGCGTAAATGGCACTAGTGCGCATTTCTCGGAGAAAATTTCCAGGCCTCGATTACGGAGGTAGATAACAGTTTGTGTGGCGGCTCTCTGAATTCTCGCTCGCAACTGTAGGCGTGTTACTGCAGATGTCCATATGCAGATGTCATCCGCGTACATTGATAGCCTGACTGTGGTTGGCACGTGCTCAAGGAGAGCAATTAGTGTTAGATTAAATAACACGGGGCTATGTACACCGCCCTGGGGGACGCCGCGGTAGCTATAGTGAAGAGAATTATGGCCTTCCTCGGTGCTTACAAAGAAGGATCGCATGGATAGATAGCTCCGTATCCATTGAAATATCCGACCACCCACTCCTACCTCTGCGAGAGCAGAAAGGATGGCTTCATGCGTAACGTTGTCATACGCCCCTTTAACTTCGAGGAATAAGGATGCGCAGAGACGCTTACGGCATTTCTCATGTTGAATGTAGGTCACCAGGTCGACGACGTTATCGGTCGATGATCGACCGCGTCGGAAGCCCGCCATGGCATCTGGGTAGGTGTTGTGGTACGCAGAATCAAGTTCTTCCATGGAGAATACTACATCCATCCAAGAATCCCGTGAGGGTGGAACATTGTTGCAGTGCAGCGTTGCGCCTGGATTCGGAGGGCCTGTTATTCTTGCGCAGAAATCTTCGGCTACTTCAACCACACTGCGCCTTTGGTGGAGCGCTACGGATTTGAACGGGTAGCGCTGTTGAGGGTGCGTGTGAAGACCCCGAATTACACTCCAAACGCGTGACAAAGGCTTCCGTGGATCAAGTGTTTGGCAAAATGTTCTCCACCGTTGTGTTCGTAGTGCCTGAATTCTGCGCTGAATCTTCTTCTGTATGCGCCTAGCATCTCTTAGGTCTAGGCGCGACTTTGTGCATCGGTATCTGCGCTCTTCCCTGCGCCGTTGTGATCGCAGTCGCGCAATTCGAAGTCAGAATCGGTGTAGTTAGCGACAGGGTTAAAGGGGCAGGTGGCGTATTCCATGGCCTCCTTATTTTTTTGTTCAAGACCGGTAGAGAAGCCTTCTGCGCAAGCAGACTCTATAAGTAATTTAAAAACTTTCCAGTCAATGCGCTGCCTACACGTGGCTGGGGAAAATGTGGAATGGCCGGTAATAATCAGATAGGTTGGGATATGGTCGCTGCCATGGGCTTGAACATCCGAAAACACCCGAACGCTGTTGTTAAGGCACTTTGAAATGAAAGTCCAGTCCAAGCAGCTGCTATAAGTCACCCCTCGTATATAGGTCAGGCTTCCGTCATTCAGGCACTGGAGGCAATGGTCAGAGGCGAAGGACACAAGCTGTCTTCCCCTAACGTCCATCCTAACGCCTCCCCACATGGTGTAATGAGCATTGAAGTCACCCATAATAACCCACGGAGCAGGTGTAGCTGCCATCAAACCACTCAACCTTCTGGCGTGGAAACGACTTGATGGCGCCAAGTACACCGCCAGCAGCGTAAATGTCAGGTCTCGGCTCTGCACTGTGAGGTAAACGAACTGATTGTCTTCGTTCGGAGGAACTGAATGTTGCACATATGTGAGTTCATGTCGAATGTAGACGATGACTTTGCTGGATCTGTTGCACGTGGGTGATGAAAATGCCTCGTAACCGGATATTCGCAAAATTGCCGGGGTCTTCGGTTCACAAATCACAAGAATGGGGAAGTGATTCTCGCAGACTTAGTGCCGTAAATCGGAAATCCGGGACTAGAGCCCACGAGCATTCCATTGGAAAATGAAAGCTTGCTTTACTTTCCTTTGAAAAGACAGGTCCGAAGGAGCCATGATGCCGTCTACTGTAGAGCCGCAAGAACTGGATGTAGCGCGTCCAGCACTTGAAGTGCGCTATTTGCTGCTGGCGTGCGTAGGGTGGAAAGCAGAGCACGCAGGGCATTCATTAGTGTCGTGAGCATTGCAATCACTTGCATATTTGTGCCATGGCCTTGATCGTGCCTGTTGGCTGGATCAGTCGTAGGCGCTGCACAATGCCCTGAGTGCGCCAACATCCCTGACGCAGTAGGCGTAGAAGGCTTTGGCAGTGGTGGCCAAGTTGCATCTGAGGCAGCAGGTCCAGCCTCACCATGCGCCGGGCTCCCTTGATTTGGTACGGTTTTTGGTGGAGGCGGACAAGCTGCAGTTCGGTTTGGGGCATTATTGTCAAATGTGACTGCTTTCTTTGACGACTATCGGCGGCGCGAACGACGTCGTCGCGCATTTGCGGCGGCTTGTTTGTGCGTAGAATGGTATCGCACCATTTGCTTCAGTACCGCCCGATCAGGGGGGGGGGGGGAGTGGTTACGCAACTCAGCTGCCATGACTCTTCCTCGAAAGACTGCGGAGTTGCGTAAGTAACCACGAGACGCACCTTGATTCGCAGCAGCTGCAGTCGCGCGCTCCGCCGTCGTCGCGGCCTCTGCGCGCTGCCTATCCAGTGTCTCGCTGTGGACGAAGCAAGTGCGCCGGAGCCGACGTCCTCGAGAGTGGGTACCCGCAGACGTCTGGCCGAGTCTGATCACACGGTCGCCGTTGCTAACCGTGCTAGGGATTTAGCAGTCGATAGGGAGCGTAAACGCGCTAAACGGCCAGCCGAAAGGTACGAAGGGCGGGAGCTTCGCCTGGCTCGGCGTCGAGCGAAAGTTTTCAAAGGAAGACAGCGACGAGCCTCGTTAGGAGCCGAGGCGGAGACTGGCGATCCGCTGGAAGTTAGTTCTCGCAGTGCGGAGTGCACGACGGCCACGTGGTGCGTCTGTCTGTCACACCGTGCTTCGGCTATGAAAACCTTGGGAAGGCACTTCTAATAGCCAATATAGCCGCTTGAGATGGGAAAATGGGGTACACCACAAGGCGCTGTGTTGTCCCCGCTTTTCTAACATTGCCATGGTGCACCTCCTTGCACAGCTGGCGGGTGTCGGCGGTGTTCAGCATGCACTGTACGCCGATAACATCACGTACCATCTTTGCTACTACGAGAAACATAGAAGAGATGGAGGAATGTCTGCAAGCAGCGGCGAGCATAGTAGACCACTGTGCTACGCACTGCAGCCTCCAGTGCTCTCCGTCCAAGTCTGAATTTGTGCATATTTGACATTCCCCGAAATGCAAAATCTCCGTTGAGCTTTCTTTCGCCAGCGGCCCCATCCGTGAAGCGCCGAGCTCCGAACGCTCGGTATCTTCATTAATCAGCATCGCAAGACAGACACAACCCTTGCCAAAATCCGAAAAGTCCGCGACCAGGTGGGCCGAATGGTTCGCCGCGTTTCCAACAAGCGAGGAGGGTAGCGAAATAAGGATGAGGTGCGGCTCGCCCATGCCTTCGTAACTAGTCGAGTACTGTACTCGACATCTTACCTCCGCTTATGGAAACCTGACGAAGATTTCTTGGAGGTTGTACTCCGCAAAATTTTGAAGAGTCCTCCACCTCCCAATCTCCACTTACAATTCGCGACTAATCGCGTTGGAGGTGGTGAACACCTATCGGGATCTTCGCGAGGCGCAACTCGTTAACCAGTACACGCTTCTCGCTCAGACAGTATCCGGTCGCCGCCTCTTGGACCAGATACATTTGAAACATGACCATCATAAGATGGAACGGGTTCTAGTGCCCGAACTGGGGAGACGCGCCCTCTATATTCGGCCTTTGCCGACTAAGATGAACAAGGAGGACCATACTGGCCGGCCGCCACTATGGCACAAAGAAACACGTCTTCTACGTCGACATTGCAGGCCCCTACCACTCCAGGGGGAAATGGTGCACGGCTGCAGTCATACATGAGGAAAAACAAGCAGACGGCCTCTGGTTCAGAGCACCCAGCTCAACTCATGCGGAGAAGGTAGCGATCGAACTCGCAGATTTCCATGCCGACTCCAAATTCATCCTCAGAGACTTTCACGGAGCCTATCGAGTTCGGTTGGATCACTACACTTGCTCACCAAATTCTTCCCCAACTCATCGCTCAATGATATGAGTCCCGCCACCAAGGCATGCCAGGTAACGAAGCCGCCCATGAGGCAGCCCGCGCACTCACTTTCCAGGCACCAGGCGCTTCTTGGGAGGGCCTTAACCCAGATCACAGCCCTCTTATTTCTTTTTAAGATTTTACAGAACACTATCGCGGCGAACACCGGCGCTACCCGGTACCTATGAAGGGACTGGGTAAAGATGGCGAACGAACACTCCTTCGGCTCTTTACAAACACCGTGCTGTATCCGGCGGTTCTCAAGCAATTTGACTCTTCTTTTGACTGCCGCTGCTCTTTCTCTGGGAAGGTGGCCAACACCTTCCAGATGGTTTGGACATGCAAGCAAAATCCTATTCTCCCCCTCCCCCATCACCCGTTCCCCTACCCGAGAGGACAGGGAGGCGGCTCTGCTCGGCTGCCAGCAACTATCAGCCCAATAGGCCCTGGTTGGGCGGACCTGCGCAGCGGTCAGGACCAACGGGGTCCCGGAATGAGGGACTCCGCTTTCTATTGTATGGGGCGAGACCAACTAGGGGCCTCTCCCTGAGCACCTCTCTGTGTATATAGATAAAGCAATGTTTATGCCGGCATGACTTGGTACCCAGCAGTCTTAAGTTCTGTCCTTTAGCTACGGCTGTTATGTTCTGTATGAGGTGGCCAAGCAGGGGGTTACTGCATTTCAAGAATGAAGGGCTATGAGCACATTCAGTGAGTTTGTGTAAATAATACTGTTTGTGAAGTTCTGGTTCACTATTTTTTCTATGGCTACACGGATGACGTAACATTGCGCAGTGAAGACGGAAGCGTACCGTGTTAGTATTACTCTTTTATTCCAATTTCCCTGTACAACCGCGCTTCCAACGTATGCATCTGTTTTTGAACCATCAGTATGAAAAGCTGCGACAGTACTGTAATTTTCCTCATGTGTGAAGAATTCTTGTAGTTTATGTTAATAATAATTAATAATAATTGGTTTTTGGGGAAAAGAAATGGCGCAGTATCTGTCTCATATATCTTTGGACACCTGAACCGCGCCGTAAGGGAAGGGATAAAGGAGGGAATGAAAGAAAGGTAGAATATGTGCCGTAGTGGAGGGCTCCGGAATAATTTCGACCACCTGGGGATCTTTAACGTGCACTTATGTTGTTGCGGAATTTGTTTTGTTGCGGAACTGTGTAAGAGTTGAATCACAGATTTCAGGTAAATTTTGCCATGGCGGCAGTGGATCTCGCCTTCGGGCAATGTTTGGCAATATGTCTAGTATGCCGACGTTACGCCACATGTCTTCAAATCGCAAGAGGAGTGGCCGAGTAGCTTGCGGCTTTTTGGTGCAGAGTGTTCTAGAAAGGCATTTTGTAGCGATAGGGTAACAGAGATGCTTATGCAGTGAACGGATTTTGATAAAGTATGAGCATGTGAGCACGGCTCCTCAATCTGTAAGCGATGTTTAATTTGCTTCTACATTGAGACTACTTATGGGTGATCTCGTGTATGCACCACTGGAGAGACGGAAACTTAAATTATGTACTGGATGTTGCCGCTTAAGGTACAATGGTCTCGCTGACCCATACACTATACATCCGTAATATAGGGTAGAGCGTACTACTGAGCGGTATATTTGTGATAGACATGTCCTACCGACTCCCCGGTGTTTTCTCGACCGGACTTGAAGTATGTTCAGGGATCGAGAAGCTTTCTTTTTAAACGCATTTATGTGAGGCAGGAAGGTGAGATTTCTGTCGCATGTAATAGCTATATATTTATGTTCTTTTATCACGGGTAAGTCTATTTCGTTCAGGTGTAGGGTGGGATCTATCTGCATGTTTCGTCTGAGTTAGAAAAGAATGGCCACCGATTTCTGTGGAGCAAAACGGAAGCCATTTGGGTCTGACCATATTGCTAGTTTATTTATTGTTAGTTGTATCTGTCGTTCGCATGTTGATGTATTCGAGCATGTGCAAGCTATCTGCAGGTTATCTACATAGAATACATAACGTACCTTGAGATGATTTTCTTCATAGAATTCATTTTTACAGTAAAAAGTGTTGTGCTCAAAATACATCCTTGAGGTACTCCGTTTTCTTGGACAAAATTCCTTGAAAAGGTTGAGCCTAGGCGGACATGAAATGTGCGTTTAGACAAAAAATATTTAAGGCAGTTCAACATACTGGCGCGGATGCCCAGTGCAGCCAGGTCCTGAATAATCCCAAACCTCCACTTTGTGTCATATGCTTTCTTAAAATCAAAGAAGACCACTAAACCGTGCTGTCTGTGTATAAAAGTGTCACGAACAGTGTAGTAAAGTCAGCGCGAACCGCGCAGCATCTCGAACAATGGTCGGCAGTGAACAACAACGTTTATTGCCCAGAACCGCGATTATATACCCTCTCGTACTGAGAGGGTTACAGAAGAGGGAGAGAAGCATGAACGATAGGAACTCAGGCCAATAGGGGGGCGTGCGGCTGCCTTCGCTGGTCAGCACAAACCAAACAATTACAACATTTCTCCTCCCTTAAAAGTGAAACCGCTGTACCGGTTTTCTTATTCTGGTCGATCGTCTGAGCGTGGGCTGCAGGGGGTCAGTCAATCCCACCGGAACCACTGGACGCTCCGTGATTGCTGGAGATGGTACTTCACTCTGGTCGGCTGCTAGCGGCTGCGGGCTTTGTTCTTGTTCCGACCCAGTGGTACTGGGCGTATGCACAGGTGACAGATCCGCACTGGTCACCTGGTCAGGACCGCCTTCTAACTGCGCTCTTGCAGTGGCCTCTACAGACGCAGTCCCTGGCGTAAACTCTTGACGACGGCGGACTTGGTCGACGTGGCGCTGCACTGCTCCGGTTGGCGTGTTCACTGTTACCATTCTCGCCCCCGAAGTGGTCTGTACCCTCCCAGGCACCCATCTTTTGCCGGTGCCGTAATTTCGCACGTATACGCTGCTGCCTGGCGAGATGGTCCAGTCGTGAGCGTCCGACGACGAGTCCACAGCTCTGGGTGGGAGACATGTGTCTAGTCGGGAACGCAGCTGATAGCCGAGAAGCATCTCGGAAGGTGACCTTCCTTCTCTTTGGGCGGTCCGCCTGTAATTGAATAACAACCGCATGAGGTTATCTTCCAGCTGTCCGTCTCCCATTTTCCGCAACCCGTCCTTCACGGTCCGAACCGCTCTTTCTGCTGCTTCGTTAGATTGGGGATGGAAAGGCGCAGTGCGCAGGTGCACGATATTGTTTTTCGATATGAAAGTGGCGAATTCTTGACTTGTGAATTGTGTGCCATTATCGGACACGATTGTGCGTGGCACGCCAAACCGGCAAAACATGCTCCTTAAGCATCGGATTGTACTAGCTGTATTTGCGTGCTGCAAGGGTACTGCTTCAATCCACTTCGTGTGGGCATCAACCACTATTAGTATCATCTTGCCTGCTAACGGGCCTGCAAAATCGATGTGTATACGAGACCACCGGACCGCTGTCTTTGGCCAACTCACTGGTGGGGCTGCCGTAGGCATTGGCAGGCTTTGCACGCAGTTGCGGCACTGCGCAGACAAGTTTTGAATGTCCCTGTCCAGGCCTGGCCACCAAAATAATGACCGCGCGACTGATTTCATTGACGAGGAGCCCTGATGCGTTTCATGTAGCAGCTGCAGCATCCGTTCCCGCGCTTTCCGCGGTATCACCACTCTGTTGCCCCAGTAGATCAGACGGTGAGCCAACGATAGCTCCAGCTTACGATCAAAAAACGGCAACAAGTCTGGCGCCATTCCTTTAGTGGTTTGAGGCCATCCATGCAAAATGAAGTGCGTGACACTGGCTAACATCGGGTCCTTGGCCGTCAGCTCCTGCAATTCGTGCGTCGTCACTATACCTTCTTCCAGGGATTCCAATGAAAGGACATATTCCGGCGGTTCACCATCGGTCTCCGGTTCCATAGTCGGCGCTGGTAGCCTGCTGAGGGCATCTGCTGTCAGCAGCTGTTTCCCTGGCACGTACTGTAGCTTGTACTGGTAGCCACCCAAGAATAGCGCCCACCGTTGAATTCGCGCGGCAGCCATCGGTGGCGTCTGGCGGTCAGGTCTGAGCAGTCCCAGCAGTGGTTGATGGTCGGTCACCAGGGTAAACTGCCGACCTAGAAGATAGTCACGAAAGCGAGAAACGCCAAAGATGAGGGCTAGTGCTTCTCGCTCCAGCTGCGAGTAGTTTTGTTCTGCTTTTGTAAGTGTTCTGGAACGGAACCCAATTGGCCTGTGCTCATTTCCTATCGAATGAAACAGCACTGCGCCCACACCATACGGAGATGCGTCACACTTTAGTTTCAGCTCCTTGTTAGGATCAAAATGCACGAGAATTTGTGCATTTTTGAGGCTTTGTTTAGCTCGCTCGAACGCCAACTGCTGCGGCTGTAGCCACTCCCAACGGCTTCCTTTTTCCATGAGCCGATATAACGGGCTGAGCACAGTCGACATATTCGGCAGAAACCGTGCGTAGTACGTGAGCATACCAAGGAACGAACGTAGCTCGCTCACGTTACTCGGGCGCGGGGCTTGCATGATGGCGTCTACGTTCTTTTCCATAGGGTGTAGGCCTTGCCGATCGATACGATGCCCGAGGTAAGTCACTGAAGGCTGCCGGAACTTGCATTTGTCGGCCCTAAGCTTGACACCATGCTCTCGGAATCGTTCCAACACTTTCTTGAGCCGCGCTTCCTTGTCCCCTTTGCCTGCTGACACTAACACGTCGTCAAGGTAAGCTTGGACGCCTGGTAGCCCGCCGAGTACAGCGTCCATCTTCCTTTGAAATATAGCTGGGGCAGAAGCTATACCAAACGGGAGTCTGTTGTAACGAAAAAGTCCGCGATGTGTGTTAATGATACAAAGTCCGCGTGACGCTTCGTCAAGGGGCACTTGGTTGTACGCGTCCTTCAAATCCAAGGTGCTAAAGTATTCACCTCCATTTAAGTTTGCGAACATGTCCTCGATCACTGGAAGAGGGTAATGCTCGATATCACAGGCAGGGTTAAGCGTGACTTTGAAGTCTCCGCATATTCTTACGGTGCCATCTTTCTTCAAGACAACTACGATGGGCGTAGCCCATTCTGAATGTTGCACAGGAGATAAGACACCAAGGGACAATAACCGATCAATTTCACGAGAGACCTTATCACGGAAAGCGTAAGGAAGAGATCTGGCCTTACAGAATTTCGGTGTCGCCGTTTCCTTTAGTTTTAGGCTGGCTGGCGGTCCCTTGATGAGCCCCTGGTCTATCGAAAAAACATCCTTATACTCAGCGAGCAGTCTGTTCACCATGTGGTCACTCGGCGTGTTTCCTGTTGTCGAATCCGGCGCAGTGAGTTCTTCCATCGTAACACCCGTCTTGCCAAGTGCCGCAATCAGATCGCGGCCGCATAGACTCGGTCCTGAACAGTCAAGCACCACGAGTGGACAGGTTACAGACACGTTCTTGAATTGCACCGGAAGTTCAAGTTCGCCAAGCACCGGCAGTTGTCCCGCGTAACATGACAACTTCACATGCGGCGATTTCAAGCGTGGCCACTGCGCTCTGTGTCGGTCGTAAACGTTCCGTGATATGACGCACACCGGGGATCCTGTGTCCACTTCCATGTCCAGATCTATTTCCCCCCACCGAAATGTGCGGCGTAACGGTGGTTCCAGGCCGTTTTTCCTACCAGAAATTAGCGTCCAGATGTGTGCCTCATCCTTGTTCTCGTTTCTAGACGCGGTTTCAACTGTCAGTGTCTTGACACTCGCGGTTCGCCTAGCAGCATTTTCATCTGTTCTCGCCCTGTAGCATTTCTTCGCCAAATGACCACGTTGCCTGCAGCGGAAACACCGTGCGTTAGCCCAGCGGCAGGCGTTATCATCGTGCTTCGTGCTTCCACATCGTCCGCACTCTTGCGCTGCCCCGCTGGTATCTCGCGACGAAGAGCGATGACTGGCTTGCATTCTTAGCACCGTTGGTGGTGCTCCACTGATATCGTTTGCATCGTTCTCGGCTGTTTCTGCTGCTATTGCCAGCGCATCGGCCTCCTCCAGCGTCAAGTCTTTCTTCGCCAGTAACTGCTTGCGTAGGTTAGTTGAGCGTACACCGCAAACAATTCTATCCCGCAGCATTCGGTCTAGCGCACTCCCAAAGTTGCAGCCGTCTGCTATGCGCCGTATTTCGACCAGAAATGCGCGCACCGCCTCACCCTCTTGCTGGCAACGGGTGAAAAATTTATAGCTCTCCGCTATCTCGTGACGCTTCGGGTCGTAGTAGCTGTTTAAAGCTGCGACTGCTTCATCATAGGTGAGGGAATTCGGTGTCCGGGGTGCAATCCGTCCCGCTAACACTTGCACCGTCTGCGTGCTGAGTGCTGCCACAAGCAAGGCTCGCTGCTGCTTTGAGTCAGTAATAGCATTGGCTTCAAAATATGCTTCTGCCCTTATAAGGTACGCTTTCCACTTATCTGACGTGTCGTCGAAGGTCGGGAGCTGCAGGCTGGTCATAGTTCTCGTCGGTGCTTCAAGTTGCGACAGGCTGTCGGCTTCAACTTTTACCGCATGGGTAGATCCCATCCTCGTCGCCACTGTAGTAAAGTCAGCGCGAACCGCGCAGCATCTCGAACAATGGTCGGCAGTGAACAACAACGTTTATTGCCCAGAACCGCGATTATATACCCTCTCGTACTGAGAGGGTTACAGAAGAGGGAGAGAAGCATGAACGATAGGAACTCAGGCCAATAGGGGGGGCGTGCGGCTGCCTTCGCTGGTCAGCACAAACCAAACAATTACAACAAACAGTGTTTTCAAGACGAACCAGGTGGTCGGGGGTGGAGCAAGCCCTTTAGAACCGCATTGATGGAAATCCAGAAGCTCCCAGTCTTCTAACACGAATGTTAGTATGATATTCAATACACTTTCAAAGGATTTCGCTAGACAGCTAGTCAGAGCTATGGGCCTACAGCTGCAGGGATGGGTAGAGGGCTTTCCGGGTTTCAGTAATGGATCAATATTGACCATCTTCCAGGCTTCGGGAAGTCTTCCCGATACCCAAACTTTGTTAAAAAAATTAAAAGGGCCTCCACGCAGGTTCAGAGAGAGGAGCTAACATTTGATAATGTATTTCATCTGTGCTAGGTGCTGTTTGCTTACCAGCGGACAGTAGTTTATTAATTTCTTGAATTGTAATTTATTACAGGGTTCATTTGTGCCGCCACTTGTCGGCAGTATTAGTCTTTAAGCTGTGTTTTTGTATTTGACGAATGATTCTGTGAATTGAAATGAACTGAAAACTGCAGAAAAATGTTCGCCTAAAATATCTGCCTATTCTAAATTTGTCTGTATGTCAGGCTTTGATAGAAACGGAACTATGGTTGAGGAATAGCTGCTATTTATCTTTTATACCATCTCCCACATATGTTTTGACGTTCTTGAGCTGTTTATTGAGGACACGTAACCTTGCCATGAAGTTTTTCTGCAGTACGGCGAATATGTCGAGTATTTGATCTGACCTTTTTGAACTTAGTGAAATTCTCCTGCGTTGGGTACGTACGGAAAATTCGAAACCCTTTGTTTTGTTTCTTTTTTGCGTCTCGGCATTCTTGTGTATACCAAATTTTAAGATTCTGCTTTACTACTCCACATGACCGAGGAATTTCGAGGCATGCAGCGGTAAAAATACAGTTTGTGATAGCCTTATTCAGTTCGGCTATGCTGAGATCATCTGAAACTACTATATCTCAGCTGGCCCTTTCTCTAAAAAAGTACCCAGTCAGCCAAATGCAACTTCCACCGTCGTGGTTTCGTTGGGGTGACTTGCGGTAGGGATGTTAGGCTTATTAATACAGGGAGGTGATCGCTGCCGTATAGGTTATTACATCGCACTTAAAACTGCAAAAGAGATAGTGAACTAAAAGACAAAACTATGGAACTCATTTATCCCGTGCACAGAGAGCAGTATGTATCTTTTGCCGGGGTTTAGGAGCAAACTTTATTACTTAAAATAAGTCTAAAATACGACCTCTTGCATCAGTGCGTGCACTTCCCCAAAAACCAGAGTTGGCATTAAAATGACCAGCTAGCAGATATGGCTCTGGCAGCGTTACTCTTAGTTTAGGAGGGTAGATGTGTAGGCCAGTTGGTGAGACATGAAGGAACTAGACACCGCAGCGGACACGGGGCACAGAAAAAAGACGACACAGGGCGGTACTTGCAACTAAAATTTTATTTGAAACTTCATGGCTTTATAAAGAGAGAGGCACGTGTGATCCTACAATCAAGAAAAAAGGGGGAATGAAAAGCAACAGATAACAAGACCTAACTGACAAAAATGCACATGAAAGATATGCGAGTCACAACCTACAGAAATCAGCCTTTAAAACGGTATGCAATGCTCATCATGCGAGTCACAATCTACAGATATCAGAAGTGTTAAAAAACGTCGACCGCATGTGGAAGCATGAAAACCACAAGACAAAGGAAGAAAAGAACGTCAAAAGGAAGCAGCCCAATCTGTTACCTGTCAAGGAAACCTAGTTCTTTTTGAAGGATGAAAACCGAAGGCGAACTAACGCATTCATCATTGGCCAAAAACAGAATGCTGGAGGCAAGTGGGATTCTTCAACGCTTGGCTTCGAAATGTGTGCTTTGAAAGCTTTGGTCTTGGATCGTCTGGTTGGAGGCCATGGCAGGACTTTCGGCGCACAACGCAGCAGTCGACAGATTTCCTTTGGAACCGCTTGCGCCACCAGCTCCCAAGGAAAGGCAAAGGGATAGAAGTGGGCGTTGTTCCAGTTACCTTCCTCGGCAACGTGAATGTTCCTGTAGAAGTGGAGGCCGTATTACAGCATGGCCCCAAGTACAGCTTGGAACCATCGGTGGACAAGTATGACCTTCTAGCGTCCGTGCACAGAGTGGCCAACAAGGCTCAGGCTGAGGAGAGGACACCCTGCCTTTTAGAAAGCGTCGAAAGTTTGCGAAAGAATTTCAACAAGAAGTCTGGTAGCTCAAAAGTTCTACGTGAAGTTGCCTGCTACTTCCGGGAGAATGACCTCGCTCTTGTCCAGGCTTACAAGGAAGGTGGCTTCACCGTACTTCCGCAGAGCCTATTTCAACAAAAAGCCATCAGTGCCGTGAGTAAGAACTTTAAGCCTGTTTCTCAAAAACCTTCCAAAGTTAAGAGCAGGGTAGTGGCTCTTATAGATAAACTCAATCTACAGAAGCTATCCAAACAGGTGCTGGGATGTGATTTGAACGTTCTGAGCATCTTCACGGCAAAGACGCATAAAGATCTGTGCCCATTCAGGGCTATTGTTACAGAAAGAGGAAGCTGGCAGGCCCAAGTCAGCAAGTTCCTTAAAACACATTTGGGACAACTAAAGCCTGAAGATCCTTTCAAGATAGCTGGGTCTGACACCTTGGTTGCAGCATTGACTTCTGGTGTTCCAAGTGCCAACTGTGCGTTCTCCGTCGACGTGGAAAAGTTTTTTTACTCGATTCCGCACAATGAACTTTTAAGTGCAGTAAGAGAACTTATTGACGTTGCCGGCGTTGTTGGATTCCAGAATACCTGTGGTGTGTCGCCTGATTCTTTTATGGAGCTCCTCGGTTTTTATCTTGATTCTACTTTTGTTTCCTTTGGCGAGAAATTGTATGTGCAGAAAAAAGGAATTTGTATAGGTTCCAGTGTCGCGCCAGTGCTGTGTGAAATCTTTCTTGCGCGTCTAGAACGAGTGCTCGAGCTCAAGCTAACCCAACCTTTCATAGCAAAGATTTTCAGATATGTAGACGACTTTTTATTATTTTGAAACTTTCTTCTCATCACTCTTTGACAGAAGTAGCTAGCAAGATCTTAAGTGTATTCTCAAACTGTTCACAATTTCTCAAATTCACTCTAGAACTTCCACAAAACGGATCCATTCAGTTCCTGGATTTAAAGTTATCTTTCAACAGAATTGACCATGTGTGCTCGGCCTTCCAACCTAGGTCAAAGAAAGCATTGCTGCCTTTTGATTCCTCCCACTCCAAGGTGGTAAAGCGGGGTATTGCCTCCTCCTGTTTTAGATCCGCAGTTTTAAAATCATGCACTCATATGTTGAAGTCCAGTTTTTCCCTTCAAGTAGAGCGGCTGGAAAAGGCAGGGTACCCGAGGTTTTTGTTAACCACGGTGGCTGAAACAGTGGCCAATAAGCTCCGTAAAAAGAAAAAAAGGAGTTGCTTCCCAAGAACCAGCCGGCCAGAAAAAAGTGGAAGTAATTCCCTACCTGCACAGGGTTTCACATAATCAAAAAGATTTCAGGCAAATATGGCATCGACATTGTATTTTCGGCACCCTGTAGGCTCTCTACATTTTGCAATCTAGTGGGAAAGGGGGACTCAATTCGAGGAACTCTCGGCAAGAAACATTTGGAAGAAAATAAGCGTGTCGCATGTGTAACAGGGGTAACCTACAAGATCCCCCTCAGTTGTGGGCGTTTTTATATTGGACAAACCGGTATGTGCTTAAATGATCGCTTGAGAGAACATGCGCGTTCCTTGGGGGAGGCGGGGGGTTCGAATCGCCTGTTCATTGCCGCAAGTGTCGGGGTTGTTGGCCTCAGTTTAGCCAGGCCCAGATTGTTGGAAGAAGGAAACGGTAAATTGAGAGAGAGATTATGGAGGTCATTGCCATCTTGCGCTCGCAACCGGATGAACGCGTTAGTTCGCCTTTGGTTTCCATTCTCCAAAAAGAACTGGATTTCCTTGACAGGTATCAGGTTGGGCTGCTTCCTTTTGACGTTGTTTTCTTTCTTTGTCTTGTGGTTTTCATGCTTCCACATGCGGTCGACAGTTTTTAACACTTCAGATATCTGTAGATTGTGACTCGCATGATAAGCATTGCATAACGTTTTAAAGTCTGATTACTGTAGATTGTGACTCGCATATCTTTCATGTGCATTGTTGTCAGTTAGGTCTTGTTATCTGTTGCTTTTCATTCCCCCTTTTTTCTTGATTGTAGGATCACACGTGCCTCTCTCTTTATAAAGCCATGAAGTTTCAAATAAAATTTTAGTTGCAAGTACCGCCCTGTGTCGTTTTCTTTCTCTGTCCCGTGTCCGCTGTGGTGTCTAGTTCCTGCGTTACTCTTAGGTGTGGCTGAAGATATGATACATATTGTGAGTATTTTAAAATGAAGGATGGTGACTGCGACGGCTTCGTATTTGGTTTTATGTTTGATCTCGCGGGTTAATACACAATTCTGGATGACAATAGCAACACCTCCAGACAGCTAGCTTGCTTGCTTTCGGTCACACCGAAAGACATTATACTTGTTTAAAATATTTTTTTTTGTTTTGGACTTAAGTTGGTACCCTGTAAGCATAAAGCCAGCGGGGAAATTGTGTTTAAACGCTCTTTTATGTCACCGTAGTTATTCATTAATCCTCGGCAGTTCCACTGTATAATTAACGGCACGTTTGACGGGCGTAGTTAAAACTTAGGATACCGGTTTTGGGGGTGCCATTACTGGGGTCTTTTTTCTTTTCCGCTCCAGGGAGCTGTGCCTCTGCTGCAGCAAAGGCGAGTTCTGAGTTATGTCCATCGCCTCACTAGAGGCTGGGGACTTCCGCGGTGAACCCGCGGGTGTACGGTTTGTGGACTTCTCCCGAGGGGGGGTAGCCTTGCGGGCGGCCGACTGAGAGGCCGGCAGCCCCTTGTTCAGAGGTGGCAGGGCAGCCATCGCTGCGTCTGCCGGGGGCGGGTGTGGCCCTGCCTCAGGCTTTGCCTGGGCAGTGGCCGAAGCCTTGTGTGGTGTGCCGCCCTTGCGCACCACATTGGCGAAATTTGCTTTTTTTTGCTGTGAACTGCAATGCTGAGGGGAGTATTTTTCGTGCTACTTCATAAGTTATGTTTTCCTTTGTCTTTATTGTTATTTCTCCTTCTCTCTCTTGCAGGTCGGACACGACCTCGAGTACGCGGGGTGATCTCCTTCGCAGTTCGCTCACAGTGGTGAGACATTGCAGTCTACAGATTCATGATTGTTTGACGAACATTTGGCACATTTTTGGCGGCCACGACAGGTCTGTGAGCCATGGCGAAATCTTTGACATTTGAAGCAGCGTCTGGGATTTGGGATGTAGAGACTTATATTTTTTTTAAGATATCCTACTTCTATGGTTTAGGGAAGTTGGCTGGAGGCAAAGGTCAGGACTATGTATTTTTTTGGTATTTCCTTGTCGTTTTTTCGGATTTTGATACGATGGAATTCGGTGGCGTTCTGGTCTTTCAGAACCTCCAGCATTTCTTCTTCAGAAAGGTTCAGGAAATAATGCTCAGATATCACCCCTTTTACTCAGTTTGGTGATCGCTGGGTAGTTACGATTACACGGACGTCTCCGAAGGACACTTAGATTGGGAGTTTTGAGTAATGTGCTTTTTTTCGGATTTGGAGCAGGAGGTCGCCACTGGCTAAATTCGTCACCTTGAAGCCAAGGCCCAGCACGTCTGTGAGTGATTTGGAAACAACGAATGGAGACATTTTTCTGGCTGTTTACTCTGCATCTTCACTATGCACAACGTGATACATAGGGAAATGTTATTTTGTTTTTGGAAACACTAGGCAGTTATATCCTCGGTACGCACTCTCTTCAGAATGCGATCATTTTGTGAGGAAGGTGGAGCCATAAAGTGCGTTTAATGTTCGGTCATGATGTCAGCCGCCCATGCAGCCCAACGAGGGGACGGGACAGGAACTTGCAAGCAAGTCCTGCTAACGCCAGCTGTGCACCTCAAGTATAACCAAATATGGCACAACACAGGGTAGTTGGTACTTAATCCTTTCCACCAGGAAGAAGGAAAAAATAAATAATAGAGGAGAAGACAGGCAAGTTTTGAGAAGGAAGATAGGAAAGTGAAAAATTAAGGGGAAGATAGGAAAAGGCGACTGCCGATTTCCCCCGGTCGGGTCAGCCGGAGGTGCTGTCTACAGGAAGCTGGGGCCAAAGTGGTGTGTTTCCCCTCCGCCGAGGGGCCTTAAAGGTTCAAACGCTCGGCATCGGCTCAACCACCAGGAGCCCCTTTTACCTGGACAAGGCAATGCCACGCACGGCTAGGCGCGGGTGCTCGGGTCCGTGGTGATGCACTGTTCATCATCATCCCCTTGCGGGGATGTCCCTGGGGATGCTCGGGAAGCCGTGGTGTCGCCACTCAACAACACCTGCAAGCTGCAGACACCGCCCTGGGGGGAAATTTTGGCTTCGAGGAACTTCGCTTTTTTGGTCACGTTGTCAGCGCCAACGTGTTCGTCCGGGTCCTGACAAGACCGCTGCCATCTCAGGTTTTCCACGCCCAACTGACAAGAAAGCCGTTCGGTGGTTTTTGGGCCTGTGCTCGTATTATCGGCGCTTTGTTCAAACTTTCTCGCGAATCCCCGAACCGTTAAACCCACTGACTCGCGACGTCAAGCCCTTTGTGTGGGGAAGCGACCAAGAGGCTCCATTTGTCGAGCTTCGCAGCCGTCTACAGCGTACTCCGATACTCGCCCATTTCGATGAGCACGCTGCCACGGACATCCACACTGATGCCAGCAATGTTGGCCTTGGTGCGGTATTGATCCAGTGGCAAGATGGTGCCGAACGGGTCATCAATTATGCCAGCCGAACACTTACGCGCTCCGAGACCAATTATTCTACGACAGAGAAAGTGATATGGACCATCAGCAAGTTCCGACCGTACCTCTATGGGCGACCCTTTCGAGTGGTAAGCGACCGTCCCTCCTTATGCTGGCTGGCGAGCCTCAAAGACCCCTCAGAATGCTTGGCTAAATGAAGCTTACGCTTGAAAGAATACGACTTAACAGTAGTCTGCAATTTGGGAACTAAACATCACGATGCAGACTGTTTGTCGTGCGCGCCTATCACCATCGGTCACGAAGAACCCGCTGATGATTTTCTTTTCCTGGGCGCTGTTAGTACCACCAATACGGCGCAGCGTCAGCGGACGGACTCGGAGTTCCCGCCGCTCATCGCTTACCTCGAAGGCGTCGACGCTCGCATCCCATGTGTTTTTCGTCGTGGGATTAACACCTTCACTTTAGAATCTGGTATTATCTACAAGCGCAACTTCGCCAGCAATAAATAAGCGTTCCTACTTGTCGTACCATCGCAGTTGCGGCCAGAGATTTTGAGCGCCTGTCACGACGACCCTCCGCCGGCCATCACGGAGTAAGTTGTACACTCGTGTGGCTTAAACAAAAGTATTATTGGCACAGGTTACTCCCATCTGTGCGGGCCTTCGTAAAAACATGCCGTGCCTGCCATTGTCGGATGTCTCCTCCGTTGAATCTAGCCTAATTTCTTCACCCTTTCGATTCACCGAAGTCCCCTTTCACCAAGTGCGCATGGGACTCCATGGCCCTTTTCCGAAGTCTTCATCTGGAAAGCGTTGGATCGTCGTTGCCACCGACGATCTGACACAGTACGCTGAGACCACGTCCCTTGTCAAAGGCACTGCTGCTGAAGTGGCGCAGTTCTTCGTTGACAATATTGTCCTACGTCATGGAGCCCCCGTCGTTGTCGTTATTGACCAGGGAACTGCTTTCGCTGCACGCTTAACCGTGTCCGTGATGACTCTAACGCAAACCAGCCATCGACGTGCTACGGCCTATCACACACAGACAAACGGGTTGGTGTAGAGCGACTCAACCGCACACTAGCCGATATGCTTTCAATGTATGTTGACGTCAAGCATCGAACTGGGGGCACCATTCTGCCGTACGTAACGTTTGCGTACAACACCGCCCTACGGGAGACAACGCGCCTGACCTCCTTTCAGCTTCTCATCGGTCGGCAAGTGACCACTCTGTTGGATGCTATGTTGCCCGATGACGCCCACTGCGACTCTAACGCTGACATCGACGTAGATACCTTCATTTAGCTTGCTAAGGAAGGGCGGCAATTGGCACGCCTGCGAATTAACCGTCAACAGGAGACTGATATTTTCCTTTCCAGTGCGCTGTTAGTACCACCCAAATAGCGCAGCTTCAGCGGGCGGACTCCGAGTTCGCGCGGCTCATCGATTACCTCGAAGGCGTCGACGCTCGCATCCCGCGTGCTTTTCGTCGTGGGCTCCACACCTTCACTATACAATCTGGTGTTCTCTACAAGCGCAACTTTGCCAGCAACAAAGAAGCGTTCCTGCTTGTCGTACCACCGCAGTTGTGGCCAGAGTTTGAGTGACTGTCGTGATGCACCCTCCGCCGGCCATCTCGGAGTAAGTCGGTCCAGGTTACCCGATCGGTGCGGGCCTACAGAAAAACATGCCGTGACTGCTAACGTCGGAAGTCAACTCCGTTGAAAGCAGCCGAATTTCTTCACGTCCTCGATACACCGAAGATTCCTTTTCACCAAGTGGGCATGGTCCTCCTTGGCCCTTTTCTGAAGTCTTCGTCTGGAAAGCATTGGCTCGTCGTTGCCACTGACACCCTGTGTTCTGGCTTTTTGTATGTTGTGTAATATGTTTCTCAGTAACGGTTCGCTTGCATATCTGCAATGTATTGCCGTGGTCACGTTAAGCGAATCTGTGTAGATTATGCTGTTTTGAATGTTATTATTTACTATTCTGCCTACAGCTAGAGAGTTGTGTTGTGTTGGGTTTTATGGCGCATAGGCAACTAAGGCCATCATGCTCCAAGCTTGAGGCATAGGAGAAATCTCTGGTTAATTTTATGGAAATGTGAAATTTGTCGGTGGTGCAGAGTGCTTAAATATTTAAAATTACCTCATGATGATGATACTCCCAAAGGCATCTTCTACCTTACCACACTTTCGGTCTAGACGACGTTATTGTTGTTACCCTCATAGAATGGCACATGGCCACATAGAGGGATTGGCCAAGAATTGGGGGCTACGTTGTTGGCCCTTGCGGTTTGCATCTCTGGTCTCCTTCTCTGCGGCTGGAACGCAGTTGGAGCCAGCAGGGCGCCGTTAATATGACGACCTCGGGTGTAACGCCACCCTCTCCCGTCGCTATATCGACGTCTAGGCTATATCGACGCATTTGATCGTTTTCTGTTTTATAATTGGCTATAATTAATTGTCTAATCATCCTACAGTCATCAAACTTGGCGTGTCCCCTCTATCTGATGCTACCATTGGCGTTATTCGTGGAAGATAGCGTTACACCGGACGCTCGAGTTTAAGCCATTAAAGGCTTTCGCCTTAAAATCCTCTTCAGTGCACTGTTAAGGCTGTGCCTCACGTCGGGGGCCAAAAAATATTTGATTGTTGCTTCGGATGCGTGCTGGTTTGTAGACAAGGCTGAATAACGTCACTGCTGTTATTCGCATTCTGTCCGGAGCACCTTTGTCTGAAGCTTTTGGAAGATGAAGACTTAAAGGGGCAATGAAACGTAGTATTCCAGCATGAACTGTTCACCCCGCTAAATTACCCATATCTGATAACCAAAAATGAACCTCCGTTAAATATAAACTGATACTGTGGGACAACTATTTATTACATGATTTTTTCCCCTTTCAAACAACAGCACTGTGTTCTGGCAACATTTCTGGACGCCCTTATCACAGTTTCGTAAACCAAAGTTTATTTTCGTGAAGATGTGTTTTTTATTAGTCTTTAACGCGATAGCATTAAAGGCCCCATTTCGAAGAAAATCTTGAGGCGGCATTGTCGGCGTTGTGATCGAAAAATCATGGCTATGGCTCGGGAAGGTGGTCCTCAGAGAGCATCCTTGGAGGCAGATGGGCCGCCTATCTAGGTCACGTAACCTTGCGGCGTCATTAAAACTTGCCCACGGGGTAGGGAGCAAACTGCCCACTGTGTACGTGGAGGTTAATGATTGGTCGTTCGGGAAGAGCAACCTAGGTCGCAGAAGGACCACCGCTGGGAGCACCTGTCATCGCAGGGCAATGGCGCATCACTTAACCGCTGCACCATTGAGCTAGGAGGGGCGTGAGGACTTCCAGGGATTTATGAATGTAAAGTAGAGAATGACTTTCTGCATATATGGAAATTAACCCACGAGGCTATCGCGTCATGCCCTTAAGGCGGAGCTTAAGTGCCCCCTCCTCTTTTGCTATGTGCACCTTGTCTTCGTAGCAGCGGCGACCCGGCACAAAAGGAAGTCCGACATCGATTCCGATAAGCGTGCACCCGCTATGCATTGTCTGCAACATGCTGTTTGCTGCGCGTTTATGGCGGCATGTCGTAAAACTCAGCCGCTTCCCAAACCACATTAGTAGCAAAAGAAAGTATTATCTTTGTTCAAAAGCTTCTGCAGCACTGCGTCATATTAAAGATCCCTGGAGACGCGAGGATGTCTCAAAGGGGTGTGTAATGTAGTCGGCGAAGCACAAATCGCTGGCAACATATGTTGCTGGATTATACATTACCTGGCGCACTGTGAGGGTTGTAGGAGAGTGGCCATTTTTCAACCGCGATGTTATCGCGCACGTGTGTTGCAGCGCGTCCCATGCTTGCCAAAGGCAATGTGTGCCGCGAAGATTGTGACGAGGCGCCGAGCTGTGGAAAGACAAGTCCCCACAACTGCGCCATAGGCTCAATATTTTAATTTCAAATTAGCTGTGAGGCGGCACACGTGCCAAGGAAACGTGGAAAAATGCCTCTAGTTTGCGCGGCTTCCACAACGCTCTGCGTGGTGCTTAACGCTCATAATCACCGCGGGAATTTCGAGCGTTTGGTACATTCCATTCGTTTCCTACGACTTTTGGAAGCAGGTGGCCTGTACGCAGAGAGAAGCAGAGAGAATTTTAGAAGTCAGCTTTTTCAGCCCCGCAGAAGATGGGGACAAGACAATCACAGCTTTCGCGCAGAATCTCGCCGAAGTATTTAGCTACATGAAAATTACTTGTATGAATGCTTCCATTCAGTTACGTGTTGGTTACCGCCTCTACCAACAGAGGACCCTAGTTACTGATGTGCATCCAAGCTGGGCATACGTGAGTCGCCCTCACAGCATGAAATAAGCTGCGAATAGTAACGGGCGTGGCAGCGTTGTCACTCTATGCATGCTTCCGAAGCCATTAAATGCTTTGATTGAAGGCGCGCAACGGAGATATGTACACGTAAACATGTCTTCCGACTCTCACACTATGCAGCGCGCTACCAAAAAACCGATTACGTGCGCTAAACGCGTGCGATTCCTCACGTCGGGTTTCTAGTTAGTTCGTAACACTAGTGCGAGCAAACATATGTGTACAGGGAGGACGCCAGGATTACAGTCGGCAGTCGACACTTGCGACTTCACGCCGCCTATGAATGGCTGCCACTGCTTTTCCGTCTGCCATGACATTTTTATGCGCAGTAGGTGAGAGTAATTGACGTGAGGCGCCGCGAGAAGGACAAGTATAGTGGGACAAACACGAATGCATATCATTCCTATCTTATAAGCCAATCCCACAACCTTTAACAGTTGTCTCCCCAAAAAGCCGACCGTTGAACGATTGAACCCAAATTGTTGCACAAATAAACAAGAACCTCACAAGGTGTGCACTTTTCCCTAACATATTTTCAGGTGTCGCAGAATGATTCTTCCTTTAGACGTCGCTTTAATGTCACAATGCAAATTTAACGATAACATATAATACAAAAAATATATTTTTTTTTCTAATATATTGCCTTCGTGCCACTTTGCGTCACCCCGTAGTGACATTGAACCCTGCCGGAAGGCTATCGTTCTTGGCAACGCCAACAGTTGGCCTCGAGGCCTCCACTGTCGGCTGCGGCTGCTCAGACGTGGCAGTCTCTTCTACATCGGGTGGCGCCACGGTGAACTCGTCCGTGTAGCTCGTCACCAAATCGGGATTCCCCGGTGAAAGGTAGAACTGGTCGTCGTCAACGGCCGTGCTCTCTTCGCCTGCGACAGCTGGCACGGGTGGCGGTTCGTACGCTGGCAGACCCGCGACCACCGCTGCATCCTCGTCCACCGACTGGCCCTGAGCGGGAGCTGTCCTCAAGGCTGGCAGCACGAGAGGAGAGGGTATAGAATCTGTCATTAGCGAAAGCAATGGACGCAGCTATGTTTACATTCATATGATTATGACGATGAATTTTTGCGGCGCAAGGGCATCTCAGGCCAAAGAGCGCCATGCACAAGGTATTCGTCTTTTATACTGAAGGTGGGGTCCAAGACCAATTTCCCTAGCATTACACCCTAAAGAAGCAGAGCACCAGGCAAAAGGAAGCTTGTACCCTTTGTATCACCGGTGGGTGCCCGGGCACGGCTACGACCGCCGCAGAACAAAGGTCTGTACGAATGACGGCCAACTTTAGTTGTATGCGACCAGCGGCCACTCTGCCTTGTCAGAAATTCTAAGTAATCTACTAACCTTACTATCTTCCGGCCTCTGATGCATTTCAGTCATGTAAGAGTACATAGTGTCACCCTCTCTCAGGCTATCATCATCAACCTTACTACGCTCACTGCATTGCAAAAGCCTCTCCCGTGTCTCTACAATCAACCCTGTCCTTTTCCAGCTGCACCCACCTTATACCTGCAAACTTCTTAATTTGATCCGCCCACCTAACCTTCTGCCACCCCCTGCTTCGCTTGCCTTCTCTTGGAATCCACTCCGTTACCCTTAAGGAGAAGCGATTATCTTGCCTTCACATTACATGCCCTGCCCAAGCCCATTTCTTCCTCTTAGGATGGTGTATTGACTAAAATTCTCTTTAATTATAACAACCTCTGTGCGTGTAAGTTTCTTCGCATATAATACACTCCACGGCCATCAATCGCAGCTGACGCTTTAGAACATATAATTCAACCTAGCAGCAAACGATTCATTTTTCGCTATCAATGTTTTCATGAATTGTTGACTTAAATTCAACAAGTACCAGAAGGCTTTAATACCCGTGCTACACGGGCGCTTCGAATGCCTTCCAACTGAATGCCATTCGGCTCGACTCCCGAACTTACGCTGCTACACGAAATTTTTCGACGGCATTCCGCTCAAATGCCATTCGAGTCGACGGAGCTCCGCGGAGATATTCAAGATTTTGGAATGCCTTCAAAATGCGAACACAGCCCGAACCGACCAATAGGCGTTGCTGCCGCCATCGCTTCACCCCGGCCACAGCCGCGTGACGGTTTTCGGCTCTCTGGCTGCTCATTTTGATACCCGCTGCTCGCTTTTTGCGGCTCTTTGCTTAGCAAATAGCTCGTGTTCTGTCTAAGTAAGTTCTTGAAGGTAATAGTACACCAATGAACATTTACCACATGGGCATGAAATTTCTCCAGCAGTGCGCCGAGGAGGACGGCTGCACTCATACTGTTGTTTACATCTCTGCGTACGAACAGCCAGCGCTAGTTTTCATTACATAAAACGCATTGTGATCTTTAGTTCTATTAAATAAGATCATCTCTTTTGTGCCGGTTGTACCCGTGCTTGTTAACGCAGTGCGACAATCTGTGGAAGGAAGCGCCGATACGATCGTTCTCCTGAGAAACACTTGAAAGCCGGGCTGCTGACATCGCTTACGACCGGCGCTTGTCGCTAATTGTCCCGACTTCCTCCGACGCGATCAGTAGTTTATTTTAAACTGCTGTATTCAGAACTATGATTGGTGACCGTTCGCAGTAATTGAAATGGCATAAATTGTTATCCACAAAATAGCAACGGCGACGACTGCTGCTGGCCGTAAAGCAGTGCTCGGCGGTCTGGGTCACACCGGCGCTTCCCGTTCATCGTATGCGCGTCCTTAGATGTGAGCAATAGTTGATTTCTGGTCACTGTTGTCAAAACTACACTCGTTGATCTTTTGCATTCGATAAAACTTGTGAATTCGCTCTTCACAACCGCCGAATTCACAGACGTAACCCTGCGGACTCACTAGGCCTAGTCGTAGCGGAAGGGAAGGTAGTCGCCATCGATTAATATCAATTTGGCAAGCGCTTATAGTTGGTGAGTGTTCGAGTGCGCACGTGTGAAATGTACCCGTTAGTTTCGCTTTTTAACAATACGGATAAGGTAGAAGGACGAATATATTCACACCGTCGCCTCATCAGCGTGTTTTCGCTCAACCACCGGCCTGCCGAGGACATGCAGGCTGACCGTCCGCCGTTCGGATTCGTCGGTGTCGTTGGCGTCAAAAACTTGTCCCACTATACCATCATATATGCAGCGGTTTACCGTGACAGTGTCGTTGTCGCACTATAGTGCGACCACTGCCGCCGTCGTCATCGTACACTGAAAACGAGCTGAGGAAATTTCAAATGCGTTCGGAAAGTGTCGTGTAGCACCGCGGAAGTCCGTCGAGTCTGAATGCCATTCCAAGTCTCGATTGCCATTCGACTCAGATGTCATTCGAACGTGCCCGTGTAGCACTTAACACACACGTTGAGCCCGTTGCAAAGGAGACCAAGAAAACGTCAATAACAAAGAAAGGTTACCGCATCGTCAGCTTGCTCAGTGAATATTGAAAGGAATGAAAAATATTACAGGGTAACAAGAATTGTAATTAGATTTCTCTTCCTAAAGCGCTAAAGAAGAATATTGCCTATGCGTAAGTTATGTGTTTTGCAATCGAAGGCCACAGAAAACAAAATTTGGGGAACACTAGAGGCGAAATTCTACACGCCCGTGTACTGTGCGATGTCAGTGCACGTTAAAGAACCCCAGGTGGTCGAAATTTCCATAGCCCTTCACTACCGCGTCTCTCATAGCCTGAGCCGCTTTGGGACGTTACACCCCGTAAACCGAACAACTTAAGCTTTTATTTAACGATATGACACGATACTGACCATATATGCAGGAGGCCATTCTCTACTTTAGATTCATAGATCCCCGGGAGTCCTCGTATAACCCTCCTGGCGCAGTGGTGCAGCGGTTTGATGATGCGCCACTTCCCTGCGATGGCAAGTGCTCCCAGTGGTGCACCTTGAGCGACCAATCATTAATTTAACTGCCACCTTCCATGGTGGGCAGCTTGCTCACAATCCGGTGGGCAGGTAGTGATGGTGCCGCAAGGTCACGTGACATAGTTGGCCCACCTGCCTCCTTGGTTGCTCTCTGGGGACCACCCGCTAAAGCTGTTCCCTTGATTTTTCTCTCACAACGACAACGCCGACAACGCCAACACCAGATTTTCTGGTGAACTGGAACGAGTGCGGCCTATCTATTTTTCGGGAGTAGGTATACCCATGAAATGCATTGTAGGAGAGGCACAGTGCACCTAGAATGGTTGGTTGATTCTCTTAGCCGCACATCGTTGTGAGCCAGCGGCACAGGCTGCAGAGCGTGCCTCTGTCTTTGGCCGCTTCTGATCTTGGGGCTGAACAGCTCGCATGTTCTCCCCGACTGCTTCGCGCATGGAACAGCCTCCGCCATCTGCCACTTCCTTAGCTGCTCTTGTTGCTTTACGTGCTACTGCGTTTAGCCGCTTCTGCTTTCCGTGATGGGCAGCGAGCTCAGTTTCGTCTCGCTGCTTGACGCGCCACAGCACTTTGTTGGCCTTAGCAATGCGTTTCGCCGCCTTGACCACGCTCTGAAATAAGTGTGCGACTAAGTAATGCTGGCATTGGTCTTCCTATCTCTTCACTTAACTGGCTCAATTTTACGGCCATGGAGGGAGCGCTACTGGCACCGTGCATTTGGATGCGGGGATCGAACGGGTGTGAGATGAAGTCGGGGAAAGAACACCTCGCTTGAAAGGTGACAGGGCACGAAACTGAAAGTAACAGTCAGCGGCGGTGGCTCTGTTACCGTAACCACCGGTAAACGAAGCTGCCCTGCTTACACCTGCGCTGCTTGAATGCGGACTGGGGGAGATAATTCGCAGTTTTTTTTATTGTTGTTGTGACTACTATTCTGAGGGGAAAGTTTGAGTTTTCAGATCTGTTCGCTGTGGTTCAGGGGTGGTGTTCGGCTATATTGCCGGGAGTGGAAGCTACACACATTTGACCGAGAAGAAAACGTATATAGAGCCCAGTGGTTTCCTTGTACCCACATCGTGTGGTTAGTTGTGCATCCCCAGCGTTCCAAATTTGCAAGTGAAATGAATGCCGGTCCTCCCTGCACTGACATTTCGGACTTCCAACTATGCTACTACAGTGCAACTACACAGCTTCGAAGCAAACTCCCTAGGCTTTAAGCTGTTGGCGATGACTTTATCTCCGTGCGGGTATTAGTCGCGTGCGCGTGCGTTTAATGGTTATCTAAAACTTCACCACTTAACATAACTTCGTGAAAGACGATGAACTCAAGTAGTACGCTTGGTTTCCTGTCCACAAGATAGCGCCAGTTTACTACAGGTCTAAGCCACATGCGAGGAAGCCACGTATTGCGATTAGCAGATTTTACTCTTCTCTGGCCCCTGCTTGAAGAGGCGAACAATTGCCTCGAACTATCTGGCCGTCCGGTATTAAGTTTTACGATCGACGATTTTCAAAACGAAGAATGCAACGTGAATGTGAATGCTAGCAGATGGATAACAACAGCGAGGTATCATTGAACGACCAAGTTACAGAATGCGGGATGTGCGCGCATATGCTCATTTATATTTTATTATCTCCCTCACCTGATTGCTATGAATGTTTTAAGAGCCAAATTACTGGCTCCTTCCCGACAGTAACGACCGCAAACTGTTCCTATCGACAGCGTGGACCTGCAAGAATCGCAAAATTCCGCAGTGTTTTCCCTCCGGTTGCATGCAATCTTGAATTACGCCTGGAAGCAGGACATGGCAGTCCACAAACGCGTACCTCTCGTTGCGAAAGATATGTAGTAGGTCAAATGTTTAGGGGAACCCCCAAGGCGGAGTATATTTGTATTAAGGGAGTAATTACTCACTGGCATCCACCCAAGCAAAGCCGTAAGCCTACAACGAAAAGCTATAAAGCTTTCTCAGAAACTTCGTTACTAAAGAAAACTGGCCCTGGTCCGGGGTTCGAACCCGAGACCACCGCTTCACCGGAACAGTCGCTCTACCGACTGAGTTAACCGGGACGGCAAGCTTATGGTAGGGCGAGAGTGAATTGATAAACAACTTGAAGTGGGAACGGTGTTGGACAAATGTCTAGGGTAATCCCCCAACACGTCCTGCTCCGGGTTATAATAATAATAATAATTGGTTTTGGGGGAAAGGAAGAGGCCAGTAACTGTCTCATATATCGTTGGACACCTGAACCGCACCGAAAGCGAAGGGACAAAGGAGGGAGCGAAAGAAGAAAGAAAGAAATAGGTGCCGTAGTAGAGGCCCCCGGAATAATTTTGACCACCTGGGGATCTTTAACGTGTACTGACATCACACAGCACACAGGCGCCTTAGCGTTTTTCGAACCCCGGACCAAGGCGAATTTTTCTTTACGTAGTTTCTGAGAAAGCTGTATAGCTTTCCTTTGTATCCGTATGGCTTCGCTTTGGTGGATGTCAATGAGCAATTACTCCCTTATTAAGATATGCAGTAATGGGGAATGAATGAAAGTCCCTACCAGTCTCCGACACCGTCACCACGAAGAGGACGAAGACGACGACGACGACTGACAGCGCAGCCACGAGGACGTTGAGGCCGGAGATGGCGCGCTGGTGGCTGGTCTGCTCAGCCCTGAGGAAAGAGGTCGTAGTGCAGTCTGTTATGAACGCATGCTGCTGCTCAAAAATATTTGCAGTGGCTTAACTTGGCTAACCCTGGCATGCAGCGAAAAGCAAGCAGGCTTGCCAAGCGTCTGAGGCTCGTCCATGGCAGATCCGCTACACGATCGCGACAGCCGTTCTATATATACCCACACGACCACATGGCTATGACGTGGTATCACATGGTCTTACTACACCCCCATCGAATGTCATCACGTGGTTTCTCATCACCCCACTAGATGTTCTTAAGGTCAAAGGTCACCCAATGTCAACGGTCAACTAAAGGTCAGAGATGAAGGTCAGGAATCAAGCGTTCGACAACAATACTTTTACCACATATGGTCGTACACGGCTAACGTGGTTGGGCTGAAGGTTCTTAAAGGTTATTCTCCGGCCTACGCAACGACTGCTTTACCTGGCATGGTGAAGTTTTTCGCTTCAAGAACACTTTTATTGTCAAGTGTGGGCTTAAAGAACTGAGGTCAACGTCATAGTGCCTTAACATGCCAAAAAATATGCTTACCTGTGTTCTGAAAAAAAAAACGGATACGTAGTTGTTTGTTAAGTTTCTCTCTGAAAGCACCGAGACATTGAAGTTCAAGAAACATTCTTCCTGATCTGGGGTAAGCTGCCGTCATTGTTAGCATAGCTCGTAGAGCGACTGCGTCGGACTAGTGGGGGTCCATGATTTGAGCGAATCCTCATGAAAAATTCAGGCCTGTGCACTTGCTCCTTGAATCCATGTATTTTGGGCATTATTACGAACGGAGGTCGAAGTACAGCTTTTTATTGAAAAAAATTTGAAAATTGAAAAATTGTAGGACAGTGTTATGGAAATATTTAAGGCAATGGCGAATTGATTTGATATGTAGGAAAATCTTTCTTTTAAAGTGTTTCCAGTGATCGCATCAAACAGTTATGACTGCCTTAGAAATTTTTTTTTAATTGGTTCTGGGGGAAAGGAAATGGCGCAGTATCTGTCTCATATATCGTTGGACACCTGAACCGCGCCGTAAGGGAAGGGATAAAGGAGAGAGTGAAAGAAGAAAGGAGGAAGGAAATGCCGTAGTGGAGGGCTCCGGAATAATTTCGACCACCTGGGGATCTTTAACGTGCACTGACATCGCACAGCACACGGGCGCCTTAGCGTTTTTCCTCCATAAAGACGCTGCCGCCACGGTCGGGTTCGAAAATCACTGGGGAGCGCTTTTCACGATAGCAGGAATATCAATGGAAAAAATATTCAAGACTGCTGTTGGGTGATCTGCGGATATCTTAATTGTTATAGTGAAATCTTACATTGTATTGAAAAATTGCGGTTATTAACGGCTTCCAGATGAATAATGCTTTTGTCTGGAATTGCTGGGTATGGCACTCTGGGAAGAATTTCCAGTTAGCAGACGCGCAGGGTCAAAGAGGCCTCGGCGTGACGTCATCCGCCTGAGCGTTAATCAACGGGAGAGCTTTCCTTTGTCGGCGGGGAAACCAGTTCGCCGAGCAGCAGCGTTGGGGAGGTGGTTACTGAGTTGCGCGGTCATCCAGGGCTAATTGCCTCGCTGAAGGAAATTATACCGGAGACCTCAACTACAGCACCTCTTTCTTAATCTCTTCTCTCACTAGGATCGTTTATCCTTTCCCTTACGGCGTGGTTCAGATGTTTGCCGAGATACAACTATGTGAGACAGTTACTGCGTCATTTCTTTTCTTCAAAACCAATTTTTTCCCCTGTGTGGCGGAGGCCAACTTTCCCACTGGTAAGGTGGTGTAACCCAAGTCTTCTTCTTCCTGCAGCGACTAACAACAGCGGCTTCCCCTTCCATCTAATAACGGCGCTCAAGAAACACAAAAACACAGGGAGAACAGGACGAACAACAGCGCATTAGCAACTGATGCGTGGTCGAAGATAGACTTCTCACTGAGTTAGAATGCACCAGAAAATTCAGCACGTGTCACACAATCGGCACACAATCAGCACATGTAATAGCGAAAGCTGCATGACAGCACTACCGGTACGGCCATCAGATACCGAGGAACATGCGTTCTTTTTTCAGCAATAACACTAATGTAGAACTTACACACAAGTCGTTACCTGCGGTGATTATATTCGAGGCCGCCAATACCTCTCTATCAACTTTTTTTTCTTTCGTGCCCGATGATACTTGTCGCACCCGAGTTGGGCACCGTTTTTAGATGGATCATTACCAACTAGCCCAACTTTCTATTTTACTGGTCCCTTTCCATTTCCACGAAGCGTCGTGGTCCGAAGATAGTGGCATTATTGGTCACGGTGCGTCCAATTTATTTTTGATCAACGACCGATGCATCACGGGCCCATTATTGATGGTGATGCATCTTCGACTTTAACGGTCATTGCTGGGATGCAGCAACACATCGACATGTCTAGAGGAAGAGCGGACCATCTCCACCGAAACACAAGTGAGAGGAGAGCGGTACGGCCTCCTGCGGTGGGTGGCTGCCCAGGTCATCACGAGTGACCATGTGACTGGGCACAGATCAAGTGCACAGATTCCCCAACTTGAAATCTCAGGATCTCTGACTGTTCTTAAGCGGGCTTACGGCCTGTGTAAAGAAATATTCAAAACTTTCAGATGTCTTCTTGCGTCTAAAGTACATTCTAAATATGTGAACTAGCCTCTCCTGGAAGCTGTCCATCATCGTCTCATTTGCAACAGCAGTCCTCCGAGCCGGTGCCCGTGGCCATCGGCCTGGCTGAAAAGATAAACCCAGTAGAACCAAGGGCCCACATCTATCATCGAGCAGTCGGGGAAAGCACTTGTCAAGCCGATCGAGCTGCTCCGTGAGCCATATCGCCTCGGCACTCTGTTTGTTGTCTGAAATGTTCTAGGGCCAAGCACGAATCTTTGTTTGTGTAACGCCATTTGGTTTTATACTGAACATGTTCGTTCTGCCGCGTACGTGCTTTGTGAAGTGAAACTGCCAGCAACACAGGATGGGCCGCCGCTGACTGTAGAACTATTCATTGACTGAGTTCAGCATTTGCTGCCTGGACGAGCTTAAGTTTGAATATGTGTTGTTTTGGAAATGTTAGCCAGACTGACTGGAGAACACTGTTGGACAATATCGCCGTTTTGGTGGATTTAATTATCATATTTCGATTCAGCAGATGTTATCGGAATCTGATACAAAACTGAGCCTTCAAGATGAACGTGTACTTACATTAGAGAACTTTCTGGTTGAAGCAGCATCACATGTATACAACGCATGCAAATTGACCAATAAGTATAAAATTGATATTACTTGCGATGGCATAAACTCAAAGCTAGAGCGCTTGTCGGATGTAGTGTACATATTGCCCTGAATCTTTGCAGTGTTTGTTTGTTCATTCTTCAAAGTTGCCCACATGTCGCTTTATCGCTTTGTTTGTGATTCAAGGTGTGACCAGATTTATCTCGATTGATCGCATCCAGGCAGACTTGATTCTACGTTGTTCCAGAATGTGTTAGTAACTTTGCACGTTTTATCAGGAAAGTTCGCCATCAGGTTTAAATTGAGCACGGCCGACAGCGGCGGGTATTCTGTCCGACGACTGCCGAGCACGCATGTTGCTACGCCGCCAATGGGTCATTCAGTCCATTCTGGACACAAACCAGCGTAATAAAGAGTTTCGTTTAGAAACCCTTATCACTCTCTTCCTGCACGCCGGATTGCCGTCACTACTATGTGGCAATAGCAGGTTTCTGCTCTTACTGCATTGAAGAGACTTCTTTCCTTTCTTTGAGAAACCTCACAAGAGGGCACAGGTATATTCTGCAGGATGCCAACTGCTTAATCGAAGGACTCACAAGAGGAGCGGTCAAGCTTCCGCAGCCAGTTGTTACCACCGGCGTTCTGCACATTGAAATTGTGCGAGAAAAAATGACAGCGAAAGAAACTCTTGCCAGGTTCCGTGCAACGCGCCACCAAGGAGCTGCTCCTGAGCGCAATGGAGCACTTGTCGGTCGACAGCGAAGATTTGGATGTTTGCTCCAACGCACATCACCAGGACACAGTGACCACCAACGTCTTGTGGGCTGCCACAAGCATCTAACCGAAAAACTACGTCCAAATAAACAAAGAGCTGCTGAATACTAAGAACGCCACCGCTCAGGAGAGAAAACTACAAACTCTCAACTAAACCACCAGCCAGATATTAATAACGGTGCTGAAATAAAGGTATTCTCTGGTTTATTCTTCTTGTGCCTGCCTCCTCTCTCTGGTGAAGGAAATAAAAGAAAAGCAACGATTGTACCCTTGCTAGTATTAATTATTGCATCGCGAATTAAGGCGCTCTGATCATTATAGAGCAAACGTCGCGAATTCGCCGACGACTCGCATGGTGAACCTGCTTTTATGCGCGACACAAACGAGTGTAGCAAGTACTTCACCCACAGTACTAGGTGAAGGTACATGACATCACGGATCGAGTGCGGAGGCCTGACGTTATTTACAAAGCTTTGGTTTGGTTTATGGGGTTTAACGTCCCAAAGCGACTCAGGCTATGAGGGACGCCGTAGTGAAGGGCTCCGGAAATTTCGACCAACTGGGGTTTTTTAACGTGCACTGATATCGCATGGTACACGACCCTCTAGAATTTCGCCTCCATCGAAATTCGACAACCGCGACCGGGATCGAATCCGCGTCTTTCGGGTCATCAGCTGAGCGACATAACCTCTGAGCCCCCGCGGCGGCTCTAGGAAGCTTTGGTTTGAGCTCCTAATAAGAATTAATTTGTCTTTACGAAATTTCTGTGATGTCTGTATAGCTTTTGTAGCCATATGCGTGTGCTTATGCAGATGAATTCACTAGCAACTCGGCGAAAAATACTTATTATGTTTTCCCTTCAGATACTACAAGGAGTGGGAAAATTCGTCTTAGAACTTTAACGTAATTGCAACAACCATTTCACATTCAAGCGTAACTCATTACCTTCCAAACTTGTGTCCTCCGAAGGGTGGTTTCCGGCTGGAAGCGGAAATATTTATGCATCATGGAGAATAGCAGTTATTCCCTGAATAGATGAAATCAACAAGCAGAGAAACCCTCAGTAGTAATTCGTTAACCGTGGCACGGTCCAGGAGGGTACGGTTTCTGTCGCTCTCGTAAGCACTGAGTTAATGACAGTTAGGCTTTCGTCGATCTTGAAGAGTAGCCTTGCACTAAATTGTCCGTTTCACTGTGGAGCTATATAGATATCCTTTCCACAGTGTGCATCGGACACAATACAATGAACGTTTGGCATGCTGGCTAGCGGTAAATAAGAGTTGAACAGACTGATGTGCCTTTATATGCGTCGCACGGCACATGTTTGAAACCTTGCAACAGGACGGCAGGCATATCTTTATCTTCCTGTTATCTTCGCAATGATTGCTGTGCAAGGAAGTTTCTCAGGAAAAAACGCAGGCGATTTGGCTGCCGAAACTTGACCGTTCGCTTGCTGTTGCACTGAAAATTATCTGCAGCTACACATGAACCTGCAACGGTACTTGCTCTCTAAGTTGCGCTATGTCGTTATGTGGAAGCAATTCTATTATGCCCACCACTTGGATATCCCAACGAATGGTATGTCAGGAGCGATCGGCGAAGGGGGGTGGGGATAGAAGGAGGCAGCTGACTGCACAGCTATCCCTTTTTATTGTTTACACCGAGGAAAAGCGGACTATTTTAGTTTTATTACAATAACGCAAGGTGGGCTACTTTTTGATCTGCTAGAAATGCTGCTGCCTGTGTTCGCAAAATTGCTGCATGCTGGTGTGGTCAAGAGAGCATAACGTACCTGATGACGGTGTGCGAATGGCACTCGAGTTGACTGAAATCAAAGGGCAGAAGAATATGTGGCAGGAATCGAAATGTATTATGCGCCGTTTGAGCGATCTTCTTGTGTGGTCCGCAAACGTAATATCATACATGAAGCCAGCACATTCTTTGTAATTGTTTCCCTTTACTCGCAACTTTCATACAGAGCGTAAAATCTTCAGGCATTGGTAATAATTAATCGAAAAGTTAGGAAATTCGCCCCTGTATCCCCATTAGTATTACACTTTATCGCAATTTTTGTTTAAAAACGAGGGTAAAACAGGAGATATATTACTTTACTGATAGGGAACACTGTTGCCAATTTCAAGACAGTCGTGGCAAGCTTTGTGAGATGCGATAGAATCTATTCACTGCACGCATTTGTAGACAATAGAGCACGCTATGAACTATCTACCGTAAATTAGCAGCTTACAAGTCTTGCCTGGTCGTACTCAGACACACAAAAACAGCATTGAGAGCTTACCGGAAGTCATCAGGGTTGTTTGACTTGACTCAGCTGAAGAATATTGAAGGAAAGGAAGGGAAACATTACCAAGAATTGAAGACAGTTTGCAAAAATTCGCCGCGAAAACCAAGTGTACATCTGCTTCAATATACACAGTTCACCAAGTGGTAATTTAGCCGCTTTAGTGCGCTTGAGTCGTTTCAGAGCAAGGCATGACCTGAGCAAGCTTTACATTTTTTTCATTGTAAATTATAATACAGTTCAGACTGCATGAAACTTTATGGTATCAACAATGCAAAATATTTGTTCGCAAACGTGCTGACAAATCTAGCTAGGATCTTGCTGCTCCTAAATATCAAGATCGCTTGCTAGTCTGTAAAAGCGCGCGACAAGAAAATTTGCTGCGGGGTAGGCGTTATAAAAGCCTACATCTGGAAGCAGCACGAATGATCTCTTTCGCAAAGATGTATTTAGTACTCCGATAACAATGACGTATGTGACTAAGCTTTTTTGTTTACGCCTATTAAGAATACTGATCTTTACGATCATCATAGGTACGCGCTTTCATTGCATATATAGAGGTGGACACAACACAAGATTTTTTTGCGCAGCCATAAGCCTTGTAAGTCTGTACGCTTTATTGACATGACCACTCGGCTGCTGTAAGCAAAATATTCCCCTCAGCATCAAAGACCACAACGGCCACCTCGATATCCGGTTCGTTATTGAAAGGAACGTGAACCGTAAATCGTTGAATACCGGAACCTGCAGCGCTAAACTTCACACTGTGCGAGCTCATTAAAAGTCCAACATGATCTCGACTGACAAGACGCATAACGACTTAATACTGACATAGATTGTAATAAATACAGGCAGCAGCATTGCCAGCCTATGGCCTAGCAGTTATCAACAGTACAAACACCTGCGTGCTTGCAATGCTATGCACCGATAAGGCCGACCGTAGAAATGCATTCTCTAGGAAGATACGGCAATGGTGCACGTAATTTGTGCACACTTGGCGAAGGAACGAGAAAACCAAGCGAGACACTCACCCATCGCGGTGCGCTTAGTTGATTCTTCTTTTTTTTTTCCAATACTTCACCTGCGTTGCACGCTCGTGTCTTTTTGCTGAGCCGCGACAAATATTTATATTGATGGACTCAGTTTACAAGCGGTTGCTTTCGGCTTAACCCATTTAAGAAATGGCTGTACTGCAGTTCACTTTCACACGTAGGCTGATCATTTTACCGCGGTTCAGCCGGACATTTTGCCTTCAGTCGTCACTTTTATAGCACAGCAACTAATGCAAAGATTCGTGTGCATTATCATCATCAACATCATCATCATCATCATCATCATCATCATCATCATCATCATCCTGACTGCGCCCACTGCAGGGCAAAAGCTTTTTCCTTGTCTCTTCAATTAACCGTGTCCTTTGCCAGCTGTGGCCACCCTATCCTCGCAAACATTTTCATTTCACCCGCCCAGCTAACCTTGTGCCGCCCCCTGCTACGCTTGCCTCTTCTTGGAATCCACTTCTTTACACTTAAGGACCAGCGGTTATGTTGCCTTGTTAATTATTATTAATTATGATATTGCCTAATTTAGTATGTCATGCTTGGCCAATGCAATATGCATCGCGATATTGCGTTCAAGTGTACCAGAACCGATATTACAAGGCTCCGACCTATATATCTGCTGAGGCTTCATTTCTGACGACATTTCACGCTCTGGAAGTGAGAAAACGAAAGTCAGGAGGTCGTGGTCAACTTGTAACAAAAATTGAGCCTTATGATAGACTATTCTTGGGTTGGCACTTTATCTCGTGAAGTGGCCGGCACTCGGTGACGCTCGGCGACTTCCAAAGCCCAGCCCGCGAGCTGTTTTTGCGCAGCTGAGTAGGAGCTGGACAACGCGACCTCCTATCTCTCGAGGTCAGTGAGTAGGCACTCAGTGATTGAAAATGCTTATTATGGATTTTAGTTACGGCGACTGGTCGGACCCTCCGCCCAGGGATCCGCTAGGTTCGGCAGTCGTCTTGACCCCACACACCAGCCGTATTTGAATCCCGGGGTTCTTACGTTGTTCAATTTGTTACCCTGTCTAGTGCCGGATTTTTTTGGCATTCCCATACCAAGTGGTAAAGGAAGGCAATCTCTCCACCGAATATGTAGTGTCAGTCTATGTCGTCTGTGGTGCATATAAGCTAGTTTAGCTGACCTTGTTTTGTTTCTTGGTTCTTGGTGAGCGAGGGGTCCGATGGAGAGTACCCCCTTCTAATTAATCTGTGATGCTGGAGAGCATCACTGTACCCTATCAGTGAACGCTATCATTGATCCTATCACTGGTTCATATGTGGTATCATTAGAACGTGTCCGGAGAAGTAAGGCGCCAGCTGCGGCCTTGAGCACCTTCCTTCCCTCCGTCTGTCGTTTCCGGGAAGTCATGATAATGAATAGCGCGTCAGTGTCCTGAGTTCTTAAAGGACGCTGAAAGCGTGTATGCACAGGAGTCCTCTGGTTTTCTGGAGTCTGCATGCACACTTTTGTGCTTAGCCAGATAATGAATCAGGAGGACATATATAGCTTTCTGCGGACTCCAAGAAGCGCCTTCTAATAGACACGAGTTTAGTTTCAGACATAGCTTACCTTCGGCATTATCTTCAGCATATAGCGTAGCCAAGATTATAAGGACTCGAAGATAATGTTCGAACTTAAGCTCAGTGGCGGTAAGATAGAGAAGCTCTGATGGTTATAGAATTATGAAAATTTCAGCTTCTTGACGTCGGGCTCAAAAAGAAAATTTATGTTGACAAGAATCTTCAATCTATCAAAAAGCTTCACAGCGTCCATAGAGTGGTAGAGTACACAGAAACTCTGCATAACGCATATATTTCGCTTCTTACATCGGTGTGGAATACATTGGCTTTGTCATCGTCATTATATGAAGCCTAAAACGACAAAATCATTTGTTTACATCGCCAGCCATTCACCCGCACAGATCATGCTGCGTCTTTCTAGTTTGTGGCGTTGATACGGCACTGAGAACTGTTAGCAGCATGCATAAACAGGCAGGACACACACTCGTCCTGTACATAGCGCACATATATCGCATCGTTCATTGGTTCAGAATGCATTGGATTTGTCGCTTTGATTCGATTAAGCTTAAAATGGCATTATTCTAATGCCACCCGTTCCCACAGACCGCACTATTTGTGACACACGTAACTGTTATTACTTTTACACTTGCAGCAGTGATGACAATATTCTGCCTAAACTGCCTAAGCACAGTTCTTGAAATGAATACGGGATGACTGAGCACTCCCCACCGTCTACACATGAGTTCATGTCAGTGCAGAACTGGCCGTCTCTGAGCTGCACGGAAAAATGCAAAACACCGGAGACCCCTTGAAACGTAATTAGTGCATCTGTTTTCAAGAAAATTGTGCCTGGTAAGGCGTTACCTGACAACTGAAAAAATGACAAGGGCCATGGTGTTTTGTGGGCGCTATTTACATCATTTTTTTTCCTGGCTAGAACGAGGAGGCACATTCTGGCCGCGAAAATCATAAAAAAATTCTCGACATTGTGCATGTTTGATCCAGATCTCAAGAGTTCAACGAAAAGAAACCTGGCCAACCCGGGCAACGAAGTGAAAAATAAGGGTGGGCATTTGATATCCACTCGAGCTTTGGTGGTTGGTGTATACTAACGCAGACGCAATCAGAAAATAAAGCCCAGAAGAGATAATATAAAATGCCATAAAAAAGTTGGGCATTATCGCAGAGGCATTTGTCGCAAAATAAGATACGTGCACAAAAGCTTCTTCCAAATCAGGGACTACAGTTTCGTGTAGACGATGAGCTGATGGCGTGATTATTTTCCGTCTCCACCGAGAACGCGCCCGTGACCATCTCCGTAGCGCGCTCTTCTTCCGGAGACGCCTCGTGCTTCACGTCGTCGGCCTCCTTGAATACTTCGTCAGCTCCTCCAAGACCAGAAGCACCCGCCTGCCTCTTGTCCGAGCATGGATGTTCCTGGCGCTCTTCGGCAAGATTGGCGCTGTTTCTCTTCCTGCTCTTGCGCCTGTCAGTCTTTCACCAGAACTGGGCCACGCAAAGCCAACGGAGGCAGGACGCCTCTCGCAGCAACGACGTCCGGATGCTCACTGCCGGGGATTTGCAATCCGGACTCGCCCTTGCCGATATCGAAGACTTCGGCTGCACTTTCTTCATGCGATTCGTTGTCTTGGTTCGCTGTGATGACCGACGCGGGCTGCTCTGTGCACTTCCGGTCGTTGTAACAGGAGGAGACGGCTGAGTCGTCCTTGTCGAGTGTAGATGCACCGCAGTCAAGACCAAAGAATAATAATAATAATTGGTTTTGGGGAAAGGAAAATGGTGCAGTACCAGTCGCGTATATAGTTGGACACCTGAACCGCACCGTAAGAGAAGGGATAAAGGAGGGAGTGAAAGAAGAAAGGAAGAAAGAGGTGCCGCAGTGGAGGGCTCCGGATTAATTTCTAAGCCCTCAGTCGGGTTTTCAGGTACGTGGATGTGGTCAGAAAGACATGACAGGTTGGTGGTCGAAATTGGTTTTTTTAGGAAAGGAAATTGCGCAGCATCTGTCTCACTGCTCGGCGGGCAACTGAAACGCGCCGTAAGAGAAGGGATAAAGCAAGGACTGAGAGGAAAGGAATAGGTGCCACAGTGGAAGGGTCCCGACTAATTTCGACCACCTGGGGATCTTTAACGTGCACTGACATCGCACAGCACACGGGCGCCTTAGCGTTTTTCCTCCATAAAGACGTAGCCGCCGCGGTCGGATTCGAACCCGGGAACTCGGGATCAGTAGCCGAGCGCTCTAACCACTGAGCCACCGCGGCGGGTCAAGGCCAAAGAATAAAACATGTTTTCAGGCTTCAGCGTAATCAATCAAGATCACGTGGCTCGGTGCGTCGCTGAGAACCCCTGGAACTCCCTGACGTCCTCCATTCACGTGCTGCATCACAGCAGCGGTGGTGGCCACCTCCCGTGACGGCAGCAGTGCTGACTCGGGCACTGGCCCAATTTGCTCTGGTCCGTGGCTGCAGGAACATCGGTAACATGGCTAGAGGCGGAGCTTTCTTCCTGTTTGAGACCTCCTTGCCAGTGCTGCATCTGCATCCCTGCGCCAGCTTGACATTCTAGAAGAATTGACATTCTAGTTGGAGCAATTTGTCTTCACTGCATACGGCCTCCACATTGAGTGCAAGTAACGAACTGGAAGATTTCTTAAAGATTGGCTGCTATGGGGCAAATGAAATCTGAAAATTTGGTTAATATATGAAGTAATTAAAAGAAGAGAGCAGACCACATATGCGAACGTATTGCACAGAAGTAAAAAAATTACCCGGCGCGGTTGCTTAGCGGCTATACGTTCGCTTGCTGAGCTGAATAGCGCGTGGTCTCGGCTGCGGCGTCCGCGTTTCCGCAGAGGTGAACTGCAAAAGATGCCCCTTTGCTGCACAATGTCAGCTGATGTTAAAGAGCACCAGGCGGTCGAAATTATTTCGGAGCGCTCAATTGCGCACTTTTTTGTACCTTCCTTATTTCACTCCCTCCTGTCTTCTCGACGTGATTGAGGTGTCCACCGTGATACGACAGCACAAGCAAAGTCAACAAGAAGGGGGGAGCCTGACGGGACTTAGCCAATGTTTCGACAAGAGGACTTGTCTTCGTCTGGGAGCCCTCTCTACAATGGGCACACAGCTACAGCGGTTCCCTTCCTCAAACGAAATTACATTCTTCGTGCCAGGCTAGTGAGCACACGGTGGTCGCCTGTTCTGTTCTGTTGTTGCCAGGAAAAATGAAAAGGAAAGTGCACAGGCCTGCCCACTGGCTCAAGCTGAGCCACAATCGCTACCACGTGCAGAAAGTCGTCTGGCCGCGTCTGAAGAGGTGTACGTGGTCGGCAGTAAAACTTTCTCGCGTGGCCACCAGGGGCACTGCGAATTTTTCCTGGGCTTTTCACTGCATGTTACGTATGGGCTGGCAGTCTTCTGCTGCCCGTGACCACAGAGTAATCTATTATTTAAGGAGTGATAAAAAATAACGAATGGAAATAGACGAAGAGGTGCTTCTACAGCGAAAACAGGGACAAGCGGTGGCTGGAAAGGGCTTAGAGCACGCAGGGAAGAGAAGGAAAAAATGAAGTTACTTCGACCCCAAAACAAAGTTCGCAAAAGCGACGATGTAAATGCAAACAAAAACAAAAAGAAATATTGAACGATTTCGGAGCTTAAAGGAACGAGCTTCAGACACGAATTATTACTGCAGACGCAGTGACCTCCATTTTTACGCCACACGTGAACTACCATACACACTTTACGGGGATTGCAGTGTCTGCTGCTAACACCGCTGCGCCACTTCAAAAGGGCATTTAGCAACAAGCGACACCTTCAGAATGGGCGCTTTATTATACATTACACCCATTCAAAATATAGTGTTTTAATGGATAAGCAGTTAAATGAAACAGCATCAAGGATCACTTTCAGAGCTTGCTCGGGTGCATGTATTTCTAATGTGTCATTTTAAACACACAAAGCAGCTCTTCCCACACTTTGGACGAAATGAGCTCGACATCCAGCAATGAGCAGGGAATAACGCATAAAACGCCGATTACACACAAGCGGAATGACAGAATTGCACGAGCCGTCACAGAAATAAAGAAACTAATGCTTAGCACATAGAAAAAAAAAAGACCCGGCTCGATTAGAAGCGTATGCCAGCAAAATTCATCCAGTCCATGCTATTCATACGAGCTTCGCGTGTGTCCCTGGGGATCCTTTAAAAAAAGAGTGCCCTCTGCAACAATTGGATGGGACACTTAAGGTTCGCTTTAAGAGTATGTCGCGATAGCTGAATGGGTTATTGTCCATATATGCAAAATTGGTCATTCTCTACTAAACATTCATAGATTACTGGGAGTCCTCACTTCTCTCCTGGCGTAGTGGCGTATTGGTGCAGAGATTAGGCGATGCGCCACTGCTGCCACCGATGGGGCTTGTGCGACCCCGGCCGTTCTTCTCGGGTAGCCAGTCGCGACCAATCATGAATTTGACTGCCGCCTGCCACGGTGCGCAGTTCGCTCGCAATTGGGTGTGGAGGTTGTGATGACGCCACAAGGTCACGTGACCTGAGTGGCCAATCTGCCTCCCAGGTTGCTTCTCTGAAAACTTTGTGTCAATTTTTTGCTCGTGGTCAACGATGCCGACGACGGATTTTCTGCGACACAAGCTGCTTAACACTGTCATGTTAAAATTTCCTAGCGCTGTGCGGCATGAATGAGAGTTAAATAACCACAGGTGGGGCATACACTCTAAACAGGAACACGCCGATATTGGAGTAAAAAGCAGGTAAGCTAGTCCTCTATCGCACTCCCATTGAGGGATTGCAAGAGGGCAGTTAATTAATCCCAGAGTCTTTTTTGCGGTCCTCATATTCCGACCTTGAAAGTCCTTGAAGACGGATTTGTTGAGAACTGTGTGGAAGTGTTTTGACGTTATTTTGAAGCTGTTGCCTTTTTAAAACATCGCAATTATTTCGTGCGGCCACAGCGAACGCATTCCAACAGGCCTTCAAACCGCTGCACTTTTCCTGAATGGCACAAGCTTTTCTTGGAGTCCCATCTGTGTGCGTGTGCGTGCGTGTGCGTGCGTGCGTGCGTGTGCGTGCATGCGTGTTTGTGTGTGTGTGTGCGCGCGCGCGCGTGTGTGTGTGTGGTTCGGATCCCACCGGCCGCACCGCTGCTTTTTCTGCTGCTTTATAATCAATTTACTTTAAGCGACAGATTCATGGATGTATTATTCTCCCACCGTTCAGCGCTACAAATTATAAAATAGAAACATTCGCTTATGATTTCGGTGACTGTTGGTGTCCATGTTTTTCATACGAGCCCCTCCTTTCCCTTTGTTTATATATATATGCGGGCGTGTGTGTGAGTATGTGTGTATATGTGGGTTAAATAATTATATACAGTTCTACCTATGCAGCATTTTAACATCTCAGTCGGAATATATCCATTCCCACTTTTAAGAGCGTTACCTCATACTCATCATGTTTGCTACCACTTGCCTTCGGCGTGAAATTTTCTAATATCGAGGAATTAAAGATGACGCCTATGTTCGGGTGCCAATGATGACGTCAATACCCAATGTGGCGGACAGGAGTGAAACCACGTGATTATGGCGTCGTATTCAAAGATCTCCGGTGGCAAAGTTTTTGAGTCTCAAATCGAAGATGGCGGCCAAAGTCCGCTGCCAATGCTGAAGTCATGATCCAGTATGGCAGATAGAACAGAAACCACGTGATTATGACGTCATGGGGACGAAATGGTCGCATAGTTTCGAATTTTAAATTGAAGATGGCGCCTTTCTGTGTGGAGTCAAAGCTAAGATGGCGGCCAATAACATTACTTGTGCTTGGCTAGGCGGGGTGCGTGCAGCCATATGTAAACAACCGTATCCCTCGGGAGCACTCAGATGCAAAGCGTACCACACTTTAATCTAATTCATATCAATTTTAGTAAATCAAACAGCTAGAACTCGTTACTTCAACGACTTCCAGATGGTGGTTTATAGGAAGTGCGTACCATTATCTGCGTCGAAGAATATATGTCTGGTCATCATTCGATTGCAAGTGTAGAGTGACATATGAGCAACGTGATGTACAGTTCCCGCGACGTCTCAGCTAATGTTTTGCGCCTGCTATCCATATTATGATAATCGACGTGTGCATACTTGCTTGATACTAAACCTGTCCTCGCCAATGACGCCACTTTGATGGTCATTGCACATGACAGCGAGAGATTTGCTGTGTAACAGAATTGTCATTAAGCCCATGCACCGGCTAACTTTCTCATGCAATCTTTCGACGACTGCTTACAGCCGTCACTACGGCGTGTGGCATACTCTCGCAGCAAATTTAAATATCACTGGGTTGAAAACTGCTATACTTGTCTGGTAAACAAGCCCTACTCTGTTCGCGGACGTCGCCCAGCAAACAAGCTTATTCCTCCGTGGCCAGTTCGATGGTATAGACTTACAACTCCAGCTAAAGTCTGTAGCTGCCACTTCATTACACCAAACCCGAGCAGGTTATCAGATGTGCACGCTCGTTGTATTCTTTGTACAGCATGCACTTGAGATTCTTTTCCACATTTTCCCTTCAGGATACTGATTTAATGTCGGCGGAATGTCTCAGTTGGAGTGCTCTTCCTTCTCCATAATCCTACAGCTCGCCCTCGTGATTATTGCCTCTTTGATTTTTATAGCATACTTAATTTAAATCACACGAGTGCATTTGAAAGTGACGGTACTTATTCCTAGCAGTAAGTAAAAATAAGAAAAATGGACGCCACAATCTCCGACAATAGACAGACACTAACTTTATTAACGCTGCAGGTAAAGTAGACCGGATGTCCTAGGGCTTTCCCGTCTGGAGGACACAGTAAGCCCGTTACACGTGCCGAGCTTGAAGGCTCAGTTCCATGCTACGCAGCGCGATCTCCCACTGCTCCTCGGTAGAGATTATAAAGGGGATTGCAGGCACGTCTGTTACTGCGTAGGACTAGAACCTGCGCATAACGGTGCTTAGAGAAAGTGAATGCTAATCAGCTCAGCTAATCCAGGATACCAAGCGAAAGCTATTGGCGTTTAGTGTGTTCATTGGAGTTGGCATTGACAACGTCGTGAACGCCAGTGATATTGAGGAAAGGAAGGGCGCATAAATGGCTCCCTGGGTCAGGGACCACCCGAAGCCGTGCTCAGTGGTTAGTGCGCTGGGCTACTGAATCACAGTGCCTGGGGTCGAAACCGACCACGGCGGCCGCGTTTCGATGGAGGTGGTGGTGGTAGTGGTTTTATTAAAGGTAATAGTAAAAAGGAAGGAAAAGATTTTTGCTAGCCCCGGCATCTGCCATCGATATTGAAGCACCTGAGCTGGGGCAGCGGAAATAAAGGAAAGCAGGCAGAATGGAGAAATGAAATGAAAGAGGTGAGTGGACAGGAAGAGAGGATAGGGGGAGAAGTAATATGTACAAACTATGTACACAATAAGAAATGTGTCCAGGTTGTGCGCGTGATTAGTTCATATTAGAGGAATTAAATCACACACGCGCACAGCACTGTGTTGGTTACAACTGGAGTGGGGCGTCCAGTTATTAATCGTTCAAGGTACAACTCGCGGAGCGTTCGGTCGCTGCGTGTAACTACCTGACGGAGAACAGACGGGACGTCAAGCCCGTGTGTTCGAGGAATGCACAGAGGCTCACCAAAGTTCGCTCACGAGTGCGCGCACTGCCCTGCGGCCACAATAGCGCCTTGATGGAGTCTTGTAGTATGCCTTGCGCCCTATAGGCCGCGAGCATATCGCGACGGGCATCGGCGAACGCGGTACAGTGAAGGAGCAGGTGTTCTAGTGTTTCCACTGCACCGCATCCGTCACACACATCACTCGTCGCGATTCCGTGACGCACCCGTCGTTCCCCGGGACACACGCAGCCAATGCGCGCGCGGAGGATCATTGCACGTTGTGACCGTGTAAGTGCGCGACAGCCGGTGACACTGTCGATGCGCTCACCTCCCGCGATGCGTGGGTCGGGGTGCTGCTTTCGGAAATGGTCGTGGATGACCGCACGCACGTCCTCCAGCGCAAGGGGCAGGTCGCTGGCAGGTAGTTGGTGTGCAGCGGTCGCGAGGTCGTTAGCTTCTTCGTTGCCTGCGATGCCGTAGTGACCGGGCACCCACTGTGCACGCGCGGCACAACCTCTCTGCGCGAGGCACTCGATGCGCGAGCGAATTTCGCGCATTAGTGGGGTACCGCGGCCGTTAGATTGCAGGAGGCTGAGGGCGGCGCGGGAGTCACACAGCAGAGCATTCCTGGGCGGCGGAGGGCCGAGGGTGAGCAGCAGGTTCAGCCCGAGCCGGATCACCATCATCTCCGCCGTGGTGTAGGAGCCCAGGAAGGCTGCGTGTTGCTGGCTGTGCAGTCGCAGGGCGAGGATGGTGGCCGCCGCAGCAAGGGAGCAGCTGTCGCGGGCCTCTGAGCCGTCGGTGTACACGGTCCTGGAGCTCCTCGTGTATGACGGCTCTGGCCAGCTGCTGCATAGCACAGAGGGGTGTGCTCCGCTTTCCCGCAATGCCGACGATCTCTCGCTGTACCTCTGAGGCAGCAGGCCAGGGCGCGCAAGAGCCGTAGGGGGGTGGGCCTTGGGTCAATTGCTCATACTCGAACAGCGCCGCGCCCATTCGTTAGCGCGGGTGGGAGCGCATACGCTCCAGCAGCGAGCCGCCGTCCGGTGCGCGGTGAGGCCGGTCGATGTGATTCAATGCCCTGCGCGGTGCTTGGAGCTCAAGTGGCCACGCTTCTGCCTCGGCCAACGTTTGGGCGCACTGCGAGTTTTTGGGCAGGCCTAGGCACACGCGCAGGGAATTGCTGTGCTGAAGCTCCAGGTTCTTCCAGCATGCTTGCGCACCGTGACGAGCGGCAACGCATAGAGCACCGCACCCAAAGCTGCGGCATTGTATAGCCGCAGCGCGGCTTGCTGGGAGATGCCCTGGCCTCGAGCGGTGAGCTCATGCACGGCGGCGGCGATCCTCTTCATCTGCAGACAGGCCTTGGTCGCCGCGGGGCGGAAGGAAAGGCGCCAGTCGATGTCCAGGCCAAGGTACCGCACCGATTTACGCCAATGAATCGGAGTCCCGTCCAGTGACAGTGGCGCAAGGTGCGCGAGCGAGCGCGAAACGCAGGCCATGACCACCGATTTGTCCGCGCTCAGCGACAGATCAAGGCCACGCAAGATGGCATCGATTGCGGTGAGGGCTCCCTGAAGGCACCCCCGCCCGCGGAACGCCTCGCCCGGTGGTCCCCGGCACAACAGAGCTATGTCGTTTGCATTTATGGACATGTACACATGGTGTCGGCCGCTCGTGGGGAGGGAGGCCGGCACCACCGACATGGCCACATTAAACAGAAATGGTGATAGCACATTGCCCTGCTTCACGCCCATGTCCACTGGGCGAGGCTTGGAGAGCTTACCCCCTACTCGTACGCGCATGGTGCGCCCGTTCACACCAGCCCCCTCAAGCACCGCGAGAATTGGTGCGCGGTGAACGTTGTCAAAAGCACCCGAGACGTCCAGTAGTAGCCGAAACGCAAAGGCTCCCGTGTGTTGTGCGTTGTCATTGTACATTAAAGAAGTCCAGGTGGTCGAAATTATTCCGGAGCCCTCCACAACGGCGCCTCTTTCATTTCATCTCTTTGCTTCAGTATCAGATGCCGGGTTAGCAAAATTATTTTATTTCCTTTTTATTATTGTTTTAATGAAACCAATTACTAGTTAGTACTTCTCGGTTACTCCATTATCCCTTTTCTTATGGCGGGGTTTAGGTGTCCGCCGAGATGTGAGGAAGATATTGCGCCATTTTCTTTCCCCTAAGACCAATTTTCATTCATTATTTCAATGGAGGCCTCAGTCGCGTTTTCAGGTACGTGGATGTGGTGAGATAGAGTTGGCAGGTTGGTGGTGGAAATTGTTTTTTTAAGAAAGAAAATTGCGCAGTATCTGTCTCATATCTCGGCGGACAACTGAACCGCGCCGTAAAGGAAGGGATAAAGCAGAGACTGAGAGGAAAGGAAGAGGTGCCACAGAGGAAGGCTCCCGAGTAATTTCATCCACCTGGGGATCATTAACTGGCACTGACATCTCACAGCTCACGAGCGCCCTTGAGTTTCGCCAGCATCCAGACGTGGCCGCCGCGGTCTGGCTCGAACCCGGTAACTCCGAATCAGTAGACGAGCGCGCTAACCACTGGGCCAATACGGCGGGTGGTCCACTGACCCAGGAAGCCAGTTATGCGCTCTTCCTTTCCTCAAAATCACCGGCGTCTACGACGTTGTCAACGCCAACGCCAATAAACAAAATAAACGCCAATTGATTTCGATTGGTATCCTGAATTAACTGAGATAATTAGCATTCATTTTTTGAAGCGAAAGCTTTACCGGCCGTGAACTTGCGATTTTCCCGTGGCCGCATTCTGAGGAGGCACATGATGTCACAACGCGCGAATCACATATCTCGATGGACACCCGAACCATGCCTTCTTTTTCCCCTGCCCCTTTATCTGTTCGTTTACGGCGAGGTTCGGGTGTCCACGGCTACTGTGCATTGTGCGCTCGCCGCGCCATCTGGTATGATGTCACACCGCGCGGCTTGCCACCGCAACCATTTGGTATGACGTCACACCGCGTTCTTCGTCGTTCCGCTCACCTCCGCTCGCTTCACCAGCTGTGTCGCATGCCTGACAACATGTCGGAGGATTGAAAAGGAGAGCTCGCGTGTGCTGCAACTGCAGTTGTGGCGTCTTTAACGCACCGACAACATAGCTAGACAACAAGACTAACAGGACTTGCAATCAAGATTAACCAAGGCTAACCATGCTATGCCTTAGCTTTCGCTACGTATATCCTGGCATAGCCGAGCTAAGCCACTGCCAATTTTTTTTCTAAGCGCTGTTATGCCCAAGTTCTAGTCCTACGCAGTAGCCGACGTGCCTGCATTCCACTTTATAATCGCTACCGAGGACCAGTGGGAGATCGTGCTGCGACGCATGGTTCTGGGCCTTCAAGCTCGCCTCGTGTAACGGACAGACTGGGTCTCCGACGCGAGAAAGCTCGTCTACATCCGTCCTACTTGACCTGCAGCGTTAATAAACTTGGTGTCTGTCTGCTATCATCGATGGTGACGTCCATTTTTCTTATTGCTACTTGCTACTAGTATTAAGTACCACTACCGCCACCTCCAAATGCAATCCTGGTTTAAATTATGGTGACTAAGTAACAAACTCAAGAGGCTATCATCGAGAGGGAGAGCTGTAGGATTAGGGAAAATGAAGTGCACTCTAACTCATACCTTCCGGGAATATAACAGCTGCATCATAAAGGAAAGAATGTTGAAAACAATTGCATTTACGCAGCGCAGACAGAGTACATCGTGCCTGCATATTTGTTAATCAACTCGAATTTGGTCTTATAAAGTCACAGCTACAGACTTCAGCAAGATTGCTAAGTCTGTGCCTTACGTTTGGCGCCGAAAGAACAAGCTGGTTTGCTGGGAAACGTCCGTGAAGAGAGCAGTGCTGGTTTACAAGAAAAGCTGAACAGTTTTCAACCCGATGAATTTAATTTGCTGTCAGATCTTGGCACAAGCCGCGTTCTGAAAGTAATCCTCGAAAGATGGTGTGACGAGGGGAACAGGTTGGCTCAATGACAATTCTCTTACACAGCAGATCTCTCGCTGTCACGTGCAATGACCATCAAATTGACATCAAGGGCGAGGACTTCATTATTATGAAGCAAGTATTCACACCTCGCTTATCATATTATGAATACGAAGCGCAAAAGCTTAGTTGAAACATAGCCGGAACTGTAGATCAGGTCGTTCATAGGTCGCTCTGCAATTGTGATCGAATGATCACCAGATGTATTTTCTTGGTCGCCGACATCGGCATGCTCTTCCTAGAAAGTGGGAATGGAGATATTCCGAATTAAATAAAATATAATTTGTATAGTTGTAACTGTTTATAATTATATACCACACACACATATTTAAGACAAACAATTGGGCTTTGATGCCACAGCGGCCAGTGCCGACCAAGTTGACAAAGCAGACGGAAGACGAAGCTCACGAAGTTCAGTTAGGCGCTCACGAACAGACCTCCGTCCTTGCGTCTTAAAATCTATCAGCTTACATGCTATTACCAATCCTTTTCTCTTCGAACCTTTCCTGTATCCAGCAATTAACCACCTGCGTCTTGGCCACGCCCCCGCAGCGGGTATGTGCCAGCATTGTTTGAGGCCTTCCTACCTACCTTCTGAGCTGCGCTGTGCTAACAAAAATTGCGGCCGTCCACATTTCCTGTTTGATTTGCGCCTTTTCACTTGGTGTAATCCGCTTGTTCCCACACTGCAGCTACGGACCTTACGGACTTTACGGACCTACAGACCTAAGGACCTACGCCCCTTCCCGCCGCCATCGTCTGCTACGGTCCCGTGCGTAGGTGCGACCTTGCGATCTTCAGCGGCACGGACGATAACGACGTAGAAGACGGGCTCGCGTCCTACGCACGCGTGAACGCCTACAACAAATGGGATGACGTTCTTAATCACACGAACGTCATAATTCATCTGACCTACGTCGTCAACCGGTGGTTTCCTAGCCACGAAGCTGGTTTTGCTACCTGGGTGGCCCTCAAAACCAGCCAGACCGATGATGTATTCGGCCGCCCCGCTGTCCGAAAACTTCGTGCCGAACAACGGTTGCGCTGTCGGGCAAGCAGAGTGGCGAGAATTTCACAAGCTATATCGAGGATGTCGTCGATTTATGCGACTGAATGCATCCATGAGCGACGCTGACAAAATCAAGCACATTCTTAAAGGGAATGAGGACGACGCATTTCAGCTGCTAGTGTCCAAAAATCTTCAAACCGTCTCCGACGTCGTTTCTTTATGTAAGAGCTATGACGAGCTCCGAAAACAGCGTCTTGTCACCCACCGTACCATTTGCCCGGACGACTCTCTTTCGAGCTTGGCTGTAGGCGGTCCTGCACACTATCAGTCGATCCTTCCTCAGCATATCCAGCAGTTTGTGCGGGAAGAGGTCGCCCGCCAGTTATCGTTGTTTACCTGCCCACCTGCCCTAAAGCCATCGCTGTCGCCTTCCATTCAGCGTGTCATCCAGGAGAAGGCTGCAGAGGTCCTGCCATCCGCTAATCCAACCCATCTGGTCACTGCTCCGCTGTCATATGCTGAAGCTGACGCACGGCCACAACCTCAACCGGTTGTTCCTGCTTATGTAACGCCTGGCATCATCTTCCCTCAGCCGCCGGCCACCCCTACATTGCCACTCACTCACCAGCCTCTGCCCCGCCCCTCCACCAAGTGCACAGAGGCAAATCAAACAGGAAATGTGGACGGCCACGATCTTTGTAAGCACAGCGCAGCTCAGTAGTGAAGCGTTCGTGAGCGCCAAACTGAACTTCGTCAGCTTTGTCAGACTTCGCCACACCGCCAGCACCGCCTCGCCAGTGCCGTCAGAACGTTCAGAAACTTCGCCAGCACCGCCAGAAAACCCGCGCCACTCCTATATGTGTCTGCTGCCGACTTCCCTTCCTGAATCCGTGGTTTCGCTTTTTGTGCCCGACTCCAGCTCGGTCCAGTGTACAAAGATAGATAGATAGATAAAGAGGAGGAGGGAAAGACAGGGATGTTAACCAGAAAGGGGTTCCGGTTGGCTGCCCTGCACTGAGGAAGAGGGATCAGGGGGCTAAAAGGAGGAAGAGAGAAGGGGAAAAAGGCATAAACACACACACGCACAACGCTGTCGCAATTTGTCACCCAATCCAGTCGCTCTCAAGTTGGCAAAGAGGGCCTTGTATGCCTTGAGGGCAGTCGGCTACTGTGGCCACGGACCGAGGATCTTTTGCTCTGTTAATGGGCGATAATCGAGGCGGCCCAGGGCACAACACAGTGTATATCTTGCACTCGCAAATGCAGGGCACTCATAGAGAAGATGAGCGATGGTCTCCTCACAACCACAGCTTTCACAGGCATAACTGTCGGCCATCCCCATCCGGAAAGCATAGTGGTTGGTAAAAGCAACACCGATCCATAAACGGCATACCAATGTTGCTTCGCGACGTGCTAAGTTATGTGGAAGACGAAAGCGCAGTCCAGGGTCCAGTGCCTTGAGGCGGAGGCTGCAAAACTCTCCCGTGTTCCACGCTGAAAGTGTGTGCTCCAGCGCCAAAGGGCGAAGCCCACACGCAGCGTCAGGTCTTGACATTGGGATCCTCACTGGAAGTCCGTCGTTGTGAGCAGAACGCGCAGCCGCATCAGCCGGGTGATTACCGTTAATACCAGTGTCCTGGCAGCCATTGAAAAATGATGTCATGACCATTGGATACGGTGCCGTGGTACAGTAGACGGATATCAGCAACGCGTTGTTCCTGCGACCCGCGGCGTAGCGCAGCTTGCAGGGCTTGAAGGGCTGCTTTAGAGTCTGTGAAAACCGTCCAGTCATGTGGAGGTTCCTGACTGATGAACTCTACCGCAGCCCGTAAGGCTGCGAGTTCCGCACCAGTTGAAGATGTTGGATAGGTCGTCATCACTTTCATGAAGATGGATCTGGCCGGTATCACCACCGACACCGCAGAACTGGTCGAGTGAACTGATCCATCTGTGTAAACATGCATGCGGTGACTGTGGTAAGAATGCAGGGGATTCAATGTCAGTTGTTTGAGAGCGGGTAGTGATACACCAGCTTTCTTTGTAATTCCAGGAATATAGAGGTGAACCCGAGGTTCATGAAGACTCCATAGTCGGGAGCACGTTCTTGACGCAGGAGTGAACTCCGATGGAAGATATGAGCGATGGGCTTCAATGACTTTGGCGAATGCAGTACGCCGCCTAATTATTGGGAGTAACCTAATTCGAAGGCTTCTCGTAAGTGTAGGCAATGTTTCCGCTTCACAGGTAAGTACGGGCAACATAAATGTGCTTAAGGCTTTCGTGTTGAAGGGCATTGAAAATGTGCAATTCATGGCCGGAGTGTGCCTGCTAAGTTGCGTTTATCCTCCTGTTATTTTGATCCCGTGGTCAGAATCAGCGACTATCTGCCCTAAGTAGATGTATTCATTTTTTTGTTTCCAAAAGTAATGTACTCAGCCGATTCGAGGCTATTGAAGAAACTTCATACTTCTTTGAAATATTTTGAAGGACCACCTTACAATTTTCCGCCGCGGTGGCTCAGTGGTTATGGCGCTCGGCTGCTGACCCAAAAGACGCGGGTTCGATACGGGTTATGGCGGTCGCATTTGGTTGGAGGTGAAATTCTAGGAGCTCGTGTACTGTGCGACATCAGTGCACGTTAAAGAACCCCAGGTGGTCAAAATTTGCGGAGCTCTTCATACGGCGTCCCTCATACCCTTAGTCGCTTGGGACGTTAAACCTTCATTAACCATAAACCTATACCGTAACATGTATTCTCTAGGCAAAACTGCGTTTGTGATTTTTTCTACACTTCGGTGACAAACGAATTTCCTATAGTTATCGCAGGGTTACGCTAATGTCCCTTTTGTTTAATTCATGGTTGTGTCAAACCAATCGGTAAGATATTCCAAATCTATTTCATCACTTCGCATTTCGCATATGCAGATAGCCATTTCTTCGCTGGATATGGATTTCTTGACAAGAGCGTGGAAGTGCTGCCGACGACATTTTGTTGCCTACGGGGTGCTAACTTCTAGAGTTTTCCTGAATGGCACGAGCTTCACCGTTAGGAAGGCCTGCCACCTTCTTTGGTCAACAAAAGTGTAAGATTCCTCAAACATTTTAACGATTGCCTTAGTGAATTCTTTGCATGATCATGGTATGTTTGCTGATGCAAGCTGTACGTCTTTAGTATCGAGAAATACTGTTGTTGAGCTTATCCCGCTCTCTGTGGTATAGTAAATCCATCTTGAAGTCTTTTGTAACCCGTGGAATAATTCGAGCGCTCAGCGCTAATTTCGGGCTCCTTAATGCACGGGAGGCGTTGCAATGAATTTTGACGATGATGACTGCCAGTGCCAAAACCCAGGGCATTATTACGGACGGAATGGTGTTCTTACCCTCGTGGTAGTCGGAATTGTTTTACTATTCGGCATGGTTTAATCCTTCAGTTGAGTAGAACCACAACCCGGTTAAAAATAATTTGATTCAGATGTGGAAGAATTTTAACATTTGCCCATAAATAAACGCTCGGCTAATGATCGGATACTTTCGGCAGCTCCTCAAAAACTGTCCGCGCCACCCACGACTGACGTCCGTGAGAAGTTATCGCTCGGAATCTTCACGAATATTTGATCTCGTGTGCCATGTGCAACTTTATTTCCTTTTTCTGCCCTTTGTTCATTGCTTTTGCCCGGCTCAAAGTACGGCAACAAATACACATTTTTTTCTTATCGCATTCCTATCGCGACAAGATCGGACTGATTTCTGGAGCATGAAGAGTGAAACAGGTGAATTTTCATCACTCTAATTTTTAGATTCGCTTAACTGCACACCTCAGCCGAGTAGCACTCAAAAGACCTAAATACACGTACTGAACCAGTGCATTTGCCACGCTTAAAGAAATTAAGTTTGGAGCTATTTTTGTTGGATGAACACAAGTTACGCAGGGGCAGACGGCATCTCGCGTCTTGTGCTCGGCAGAATAATAATAATAATAATTGGTTTTGGGGGAAAGGAAATGGCGCAGTATCTGTCTCATATAGCGTTGGACACCTGAACCGCGCCGTTAGGGAAGGGATAAAGGAGGGAGTGAAAGAAGAAAGGAAGAAGGGGTGCCGTAGTGGAGGGCTCCGGAATAATTTCGACCACCTGGGGATCTTTAACGTGCACTGACATCGCACAGCATACGGGCGCCTTAGCGTTTTTCCTCCATAAAAACGCAGCCGCCGCGGTCGGGTTCGAACCCGGGAACTCGGGATCAGTAGTCGAGCGCCCTAACCACTGAGCCACCGCGGCGGCAGAAAAATTTTAAATTAAAGAAATTTTCTTTTCATTCGCGATGAACCACCGAGCTTCGCTACATGCATTGCAGACGTTCAGATTCACGGATTTGCACTGACATCGCACAGCACACGGGCGCCTTAGCGTTTTTATAGAGGAAAAACGCTAAGGCGCCCGTGTGCTGTGCGATGTCAGTGCACGTTAAAGATCCCCAGGTGGTCTAAATTATTCCGGAGCCCTCCACTACGGCACCTATTCTTCCCTTCTTCTTTCACTCCCTCCTTTATCCCTTCCCTTACGGCGCGGTTCAAATGTCCAAAGATATATGAGACAGATACTGCGCCATTTCTTTTCCCTAAAAACCAATTATTATTATTATTAAGAACGCAGGCTTCAATGAATGAATGCAACCTTCGCATGGTAAGCTCAGGATTATTTCACACACGTATCGGTTGAGGATTTTCGCCATTATTTTATTGCTCCTTAATTAACTGGCATTAAGCAGCAATCCACATGTCTAAACAACTGAACGCTGAAGTGAGGATGTCAGAGCCAGACACGATGTTTTACACTGTGAATATGTGGCGAGGGTGACGAAGAATTTCGCAGTTAAGTCCACGAAGCTTCGGCCCCTCATTGATAAGGACACTCGAGTGCTGCGCCAGAGTACGCGGGATCAATCCAGTCTGCTGAGGCAGTTTTTCGATGGAGCCGAAACTCCAAATGCGCTCGTGTGCTGTGCGATGTCAGTGCACGTTAAAGATCCACAGGTGGTCTAAATTGATCCGGAGCCCTCCACTACGGCAACTATTTATTATTTCACAACCATCAGCCTCCTTTCCCATACGGTGCGGTTGGGGTGTCCACCCAGATGAGAGAATTTACTGCACTGTTTTCTTTCCTCAAACAGCCTATTTTTCAAAGGCCAATTTTCGTTGTAGAGCACACGGGTGTTTTTGTTCTGTTCGTCGTCAACAGGGTCAATCAAAATGAAGAGTAACAATAAAATCTGCGCTTCGCGTAAATCTCATATTCTAATATGACACTGATTAAAATTTCGATGCTACGCCCTCAGTATACAATCAGCGTTGGAATCAAGCAATTGCTTCACTTAGACGTAGAATTTGTTGAGCAGAACACTCTTACTGGGCCACTAATTTTTTGTGCGCTATATGCATTAGCTAGCGGTACCTAATCAAGTAAGCACCAGCTCCATTTGCGGTCAGCGGTGCATAGTTGGTGATTCGGCTAGTGTTTCGTTGTGCATAAACGCGACCTTAAAACCTCGTGTTGATGTTTACCGCCAGTTGGTTTTTGTAACAAGTTTTCTCGGCCAGATATATTATGTTCTCCCATGTACCCTTTTTTGTACACATTTGATTGCTTGCCTAGCGGGCAAATAAGCTCCCCTTATTGTATTTAATAAGCTATGCCTAGCCAGCCCGTCGTCATAAGCTTTATTCTTTATATTAGGGCGCTCGGGTACTGATCCGAAGTTCCCGGGTTTGAACCCGACCAGGGCGGCCACGTTTCAATGGCGGCAAAACGCCAAGGCGCCCGTGTGCTGTGCGATGCAAGTGCACGTTGAGGATCCCCAGGTGGTTGAAATTATTCCGGAGTTCTTCACTACGGCACCTCATTCTTCCTTTCTTCTTTCACTCCCTCCTTTATCCCTTCCCTTAAGGCGCGGTTCAAGTGTCCGCCGATATATGAGACAGATACTGCGTCATTTCCTTTCCCAAAAACCAGTTACTATTGTTATGAATATTTTAATAATAATTAATATTATTATTGTTATTATAATTATTACATTTATGAACTCTTTCGAAACTTGGGAACACTTAAGTTCACCTTGCAAATATGGCGCGATAATTTTAAAGTGTCTGTACGGTCGCTTGGGTATTCCTTGGGGCACCATTACGCAGATATCGGCAGCTTCTCACGTAACATCACATAGGTAGATGGATGGAAAAAAATTGGCAGTGCCTTAGCTCGGCTGTGCCAGGATATAGAGAGCGAGAGCTACGTTTCCCTGGCTGAGCTTGTTGTGGTCACTGTTTGTTTAGCAATGAGAGGCTTTGGTATACACATCTTTTATTCATTTTGTTTGACAGAGAAAAACACTGCCCGATTGTTTTTGAAGTAGCATGCAGCGATCTAAATTTTTTGTTACAGTATGTGGATTTGGTAGGGCCTTTTTAGTATACAAGCTATATAGTAGTTCCCCATTGTGTAGTCTGGATGTGATGGTCCGAAGCTAAATTAAACTCAAAATTTTCTTTCATACCCTGACTAAGTGTCTTCTTTGCAGTTAAAATAACCCAAAGTAACACACAACTGTGAAACATTACCGTAGTCTGGTATACACGTGGCAACCACATCAATCATCTGCTTGACAGATGTTCCCGGTGCCACGTAGACTCCTTGGATAAATGCCGCTTTTCAGAAGCCAAACACAGATGGCTTCACCATTATTCACTGCGTTCGAAGGGAGATGTCTGACAGCGGTGATACATTGTTTAACGTGCACCCAGATTCCAGCCTACATATTTGGTTCAAGCCAACTGCCAGGCAGCAACCTTTGTATAGAAAGAGTTAATCTTCTCTTATCTATACCACCGTTTAGCAGCGGCTGGACTCTCCTTCTCTGCATGCATGTCAAACGTTGTGATACGGACGCCCACTACGTCTCCGCCTTTTAAACGCAATGCTGTGTATGTGGGGCGGGGTTCGGGTGATAGAGAGGCGTGCGGCGAGGTGGCAACGAAGAACGCGGCGCATCTGTGGTGTCTCTGGTTACCATGGTATCAGCGCATGCGCTCAACTGCTCATCCATGTGACGTCACGTTCGGCTTGGACGCTGGAGCGGGCGCGTGGCCGCGGCGACGGCGAAGTGCACGGCGCACTTTGCTCCTCTTCGGTTCCCATGGTTAGGGCGCATGCGCACAACATGCCTATCCCATGAACCGCGAAATGCTCGACTGGTAACCCACTGTAGCTCTCACTACAAAACTTTATTGGCGAACGATTTAATGTGCTCTTGACCCTTACGGGTCACGGCGCCATGGTCGATATTCGGTCCAGGATTGCGCACTTGACAGCTGCCAGCGTGGCTCGGCGTACAAGAAATCATTGCGCTTCCTTGTCCTGGCTGGCCAGCAAGTGCTCCCACTGCAGCATGCGTCACACTCGGATGGTCTATTCTTGGCTCTAAGTCTGCCTTAGGGCAGGTGACTTGCTCTAGTGTAGCTTTACCCTGGCACCATGGACATTTGTCTGTATATTGTGTAGGAAAGATATTTTTTAGTTTGTGCAGGTGCTCGCAGGTACCGGTTTTTAGTCTGCGCCAGCGTGCGCCTCGTCTTTGGTTAGCATTTTGTGTAGGTTGGATAGCGTTTCCGCCGACCATTGTAATGATCGAGTATGTCCGAGTACGTGGGGTAACAGGGTCAAATGTGCCCGTGGTGCAAAGTGTTTAGTCTGCTCGGTTGACGTACCCTCCATTTAACTCGTCTGCAGCCCCGTTGCCCCTCTTCCCCTCATGTCCTGGAACCCATACTATATTATTTTTAGTGTTTATGTGTCTTTTCGTCGTGTGAAGAATGTGATTGGCGATGCTGTCTATCCTGCCTCTTGTGTTGTTTCTGCATGCTTGTGTAGAGTCGGTCACTATAGTGATGTTTTGTCCTGTTCCGTTGGCGTGCAATATTGCTGGAGCAATGGCGGCCTCTTCAGCTGCCTCTATGGTTGGGTTGTTTATGGCAGCTCTGGTTATTTCTTTCCCTTCTTCGCCTCTTACTACGGCGATGGTTTTGCGTTTATATCGGTACTTTGCTGCGTCCGTGTAATCTACGCTGGGATTGTCGCTGAATTCTCTGCTCAGGGCTCGGGCTCTCGCTTGTCCTTTTTTATTATGCATATTGGGGTCCATGTGTCCATGTGTAATGGGTCCATGTGTAATACATTCTGTTGTATTACACGTCATCACACATAATAATCTATAGCGCTAATTAATGGCCCTTAAAACTCAGTTTTCCTTGAATGTCATCTGCGCACACTGCTGTGTGACGTGCTTGTACAAATCTTCTGTTTATCCTCCTGAACGAACATCCTGATTTGTGAAGAAGTAGAGGGCTCCTCTCCCGACCGAAAGAATTTCGGTTCACTTCCGCTTGACAACCTTTTAGAGCAAAAGCTTTACTAGCCTAGTGGTGCCCATTTCGCTGCGTCTGCACGAGTGACCTTGAAAAGGATTAGCGGAGTTACGTAGATAGATAGATTAAGAGGAGGAGTGAAAGGCAGGGATGTTAACCAGAAAGGGGTTCCGGTTGGCTACCCTGCACTAGGGAAGAGGGATTAGGGGACTAAAAAGAGGAAGAGAGAAGGGAAAAAAGGCATAACACACACACGTACAACGCTGTCACAATTTGTCGCTCAATCCAGTTGCTCTCAAGTAGGCAAAGAGGGCCTTGTATGCCTTGAGGGCAGTCGACTGCTGTGGCCACGGACCGAGGATCTTATGCTCTGTTAATGGGCGAGGATCGAGGCGGTCCAGGGCACAACAAAGTGTATTTCTTGCACTCGCAAATGCAGGGCACTCACAGAGAAGATGAGCGATGGTCTCCTCGCAACCACAGCTCTCACAGGCAAGGCTGTCGGCCATCCCCATCCGGAAAGCATTGTAATTGGTAAATGCAACACCGATCCATAAACGGCATAACAGTGTTGCGTCGCGACGTTCTAAGTTACGTGGAAGACGAAGGCGCAGTTCAGGGACCAGTGCCTTGAGGCGGAGGTTGCAAAACTCTCCCGTGTTCCACGCTGAAAGTGTGAGCTCGAGCGCCAAAGGGCGAAGCCCACACGCAGCGTCAGGTCTTGATATTGGGATCCTCACTGGAAGTCCATCGTTGTGAGGAGAACGGGCAGCCGCATCGGCCTGGCGATTACCGTTAATACCACAGTGTCCTGTCAGCCATTGAAAAATGATGTCATGACCTTTTGAAATGGTGCCGTGGTACAGTAGACGGATCTCAGCAACAAGTTGCTCCTGCGACCCGCGGCGTAGCGCAGCTTCCAGGGCTTGATGGGCTGCTTTAGAGTCGATGAAAACCGTCCAGTCATGTGGAGGTTCTTGACTGATGAACTCTACCGCAGCCCGTAAGGCTGCGAGTTCCGCACCAGTTGAGGATGTTGGATAGGTCGTCTTCACTTTCATGAAGATGGATCTGGCCGGTATCACCACCGACCCCGCAGAACTGGTCGAGTGAACTGATCCAGCTGTGTAAATATGTATGCGGTGATTGTGGTAAGAATGCAGGTGATTCAATGTCAGTTGTTTGAGAGCGGGCAAGTGATACACCAGGTTTTTTTGTAATGCCAGGAATATAGAGGTGAGCCCAAGGTTTATGAAGATTCCGTAGTCGAGAGCACGATCTTGACGCAGGGGTGAACTTCGATGGAAGATATGCGCGATGGGCTTCAATGACTTTGACGAATGTAGTACGCGGCCTAATTATTGGGAGTGTTGCGATGTGATGACAGGAAACCCGTGTGAGGTGCCGAATATGCGGTCTCATGGTGTCAACAGCAATGTATGTAGTAACAGGATGTTCCCGGGCAACAAGAACAGTTGCTGCTGTTGATGCACATTTAGGCAGTCCAAGACAGATACGGAGAGCCTGTGCTTGCACACTTTGAAGAGTCTTGATATTTGTTTTTCTAATGGAACTGAATATCGGAAGACTGTACCGCATGTAGCCCAGAAATAGGGAACGGTATAGTTGTAGCATCGAGCGCACTGATGTGCCCCAGGACTTTCCCCCGAGGAAGGAGATGGCGTGGACAATCGAAATTAATCTCTTTCTCATGTCGTAGATATGTGGACTCCACGAGAGGTTCCTGTCGATGACAGCACCAATGAATCTGTGGCTTTTCTCATAGGGAATGGCTTCGCAATTGATGCGAGTGGTGTAACGTGACATTATTTTCCGTGTGAACGCCACAAGTGAACACTTTTCGGTCGAAATGTTCAGGCCCTGCAAGCGAAGATAAGATGTCAATATCGATGCCGCTTTTAGAAGTCTTGCACGAACTTTAGGACGGGTCACCCCTGATGCCCAAATACAGATGTCGTCTGCATATACCGAGGTCTGAGCAGATTGTGGCAATACGTCGACCATTCCGATAAGAGCAAGGTTGAAGAGAACTGGGCTCAGCACTCCACCCTGAGGAACTCCGCGCGAATTTCTGTGTAAGGACGTTGGCACGTCCGCAGTCAGGACAAAAAACTACCTCTCTGATAAATAGCTGCGTATCCAGGTGAACGTGCGGCCTCCGATCTCAGCAGCTTCCACTGCGCCGAAAATGGCCTGATGCGTTACGTTGTCGTACGCGCCCTTGATATCCAAAAACAATGCCACGGTCAATCTTTTCAAACTTTTGCTGTGGTGCACCGACGTTACAAGGTCAACCACGTTGTCGATAGAAGAGCGGCCCCGTCGGAACCCAGACATGATAGTTGGATAAATCTGATATCGCTCCAAGTACCATTCCACGCGTGTGAGCAGCATTCTTTCCATGACTTTGCCGACGCAGCTGGCGAGTGCAATTGGACGGTATGATGAAAGGTCAAGCGGTGATTTCCCCGGCTTAAGAAGTGGAACCATACGACTGGTTTTCCAATCATGAGGAACTATGCCAGCAGTCCATGACTTGTTATAAGTGTCCAAAAGAGCCCGTCGAGTTTCTTGGCCAAGGTTAGCAAGTGCGGAGTACGTCACACCATCGAGCCATGGTGATGATGACTTTCTACAACAAGCCAGCGCAGCATCAAAAGAGAGAGAGAGAATGAAAAGGAAACGCAGGGAGGTTAACCAGATGTGAGTCTCTGGTTTGCTACCCTACACTGGGGACGGGGGATAGGGTTAGAAAGATGACAGAGAGGAAAACGCAAAAAAAGGAACGTGCACACATGGAGACACACACACACACACAAGTTCGTGGTCAAGTTCGTGGCTAAGGCATGCCCTCTGTGGACTGTACTGCGGGCAGGAGCACAATATATGACCAATTGATTCTTCATGGCCGCAGTGGTCACAGGTTGCGGTGTCGGTCATCCCTATGCGGAAGGCATAGGCTTTAGTAAAGGCAACACCCAACCAAAGTCGATATAAAAGTGTGGCGTCTCTACGGCGAAGCTGGGATGGCGCTCGAAGACTTAATGTTGGATCAGTCGCGTATTTCTTAAATGTGGCTCATTCCATTGCGACTCGGTGCACTGCCAAGCAAGTAGGCGGAGCTTCCGTGCCGCGTCATTTCTAGAAAGAGGAATTGGGACGTGGCGCTCCTCAGTATGGGCTGAGCGGGCAGCGTGATCCGCCCGTTCATTGCCGATAATCCCCGCAGTGACTTGGAAGCCACTGGAACGTTATTTTATGCCCGGCATCACTTATATAGTGTAACGTCTCTGTAATATGGAAGATTAGTTGTTCGTGCGGTCCGCGTCGTAGAGGTGACAGTAGAGACTGCTGTGCCGCCTCCGAATCGCAGAATATTGTCATTTGTGTGGCGGTTCATCACCAATGTGATGAAGGGCCGCTAAGAGCGCTGCGAGCTCTGCTGCCGCCGATGTTGTCGCGTGGGTCGTCTTAAATTTGATTGTTGTAGCTTTCGCTGGAATGACGATTGCCGCCGCGGAGCTGCTTGAAAGGACAGATCCATCAGTGTAAATATGCGTTGAGTCACGGTAGTTCTCGTACAAATGTAGTAGCGTGAGCTGTCTAAGGGCTGGCGATGACAGATCAGATTTTTCGAGATACCAGGTATTGCGAGGTTGATTTTTGGCTGAGCGAGGCACCATGGAGGGATCGAAGGTCTCGCAGCCGGAGTGAAACAAGCTGGCAATGATTCATCATGTGCAGTTATCGTTTAGCTGAAAGATGTGTGTGGCCTGTCCGCTGGTAGAGAGGCTAATTGGTGACGAGGATTCCTGGCTAGATGCCTTATATGGGTCCTGAGTACCTCAATTTCAATGTGGGTCTTGACAAGGTGGTCTCTAGCGATTGCTATCGTAGCCACTGTTGAAGCACTCTGAGGCAGGCCTAGACAGATCCGGAGCACTTGACCCTGAAGACTTTGTATTGTGCGTAGATTCGTTTTGCCTTTGTTGTTTATTGCTGGCAAGCAGTATCGCAGAAATCCTAGAAAAAGCACCCTGTACAGTTGTAACAGGGCACTAGGCGACATTACCCACGTCTTGCCAGCGAAAAACTTGAACAGGTGGCAGATGCCTGTCAACCGTTTTTTCACGTATGATATGTGTGGGCTCCGTGACAAGTCCCTGTCGATTATGACACCTAGAAACTTGTACGATCGGACCCGTCGTATTATTTGGCCATTTATCATTACACTGTAGTTTGCCATGGGTTTGCGCGTAAATGGCACTAGTGCGCATTTCTAGGAAATTTCCAGGCCTCGATTACGGAGGTAGATAACAGTTTGTGTGGCGGCTCTCTGAATTCTCGCTCGCAACTGTAGGCGTCTTACTGCCGATGTCCATATGCAGATGTCATCCGCGTACATTGATAGCCTGACTGTGGTTGGCACGTGCTCAAGGAGAGCAATTAGTGTTAGATTAAATAACACGGGGCTAAGTACACCGCCCTGAGGGACGCCGCGGTAGCTATAGTGAAGAGAACTATGGCCTTCCTCAGTGCGCACAAAGAAGGATCGCATGGATAGATAGCTCCGTATTCATTGAAACATCTGACCACCCACTCCTACCTCTGCGAGACCAGAGAGGATGGCTTCATGCGTAACGTTGTCATACGCCCCTTTAACTTCGACGAATAAGGATGCGCAGAGACGCTTACGGCATTACTCATGTTGAATGTAGGTCACCAGGTCGACGACGTTATCGATCGATGATCGACCGCGTCGGAAGCCCGACATGGCATCTGGGTAGGTGTTGTGGTACGCAGCATGAAGTTCTTCAGTGGAGAATAGTACATCCATCCAAGAATCCCGTGAGGGTGGAACATTGTCGCAGTGCAGCGTTGCGCCTGGATTCGGAGGGCCTGTTATTCTTGCGCAAAAATCTTCCGCTACTTCAACCACACTGCGCCTTTGTTGGAGCGCTACGGATTTGAACGGGTAGCGCTGTTGAGGGTGCGTGTGAAGACCCCGAATTACACTCCAAACGCGTGACAAAGGCTTCCGTGGATCAAGTGTTTGGCAAAATGTCCTCCACCGTTGTGTTCGTAGTGCCTGAATTCTGCGCTGAATCTTCTTCTGTATGCGCCTAGCATCTCTTAGGTCTAGGCGCGACTTTGTGCGTCGGTATCTGCGCTCTACCGTGCGCCGTTGTGATCGCAGTCGCTCCAATTCGAAGTCAAAATCGGTGTAGTTAGCGACAGGGTTAAAGGGGCAGGAGGCGTGTTCTATGGCCTCCTTAATTTTTTTGTTCAAGACCGGTAGAGAAGCCCTCTGCGCAAGAAGACTCCATAAGTAATTTAAAAACTGTCCAGTCAATGCGCTGCCTACACGTGGCTGGGGAAAATATGGAATGGCCGGTAATAATCAGATAGGTTGGGATATGGTCGCTGCCATGGGTTTCTACATCCGAAAACCACCGGACGCTTTTGTTAAGGCACTTTGAAACGAAAGTCAAGTCCAAGCAGCTGCTATAAGTAACCCCTCGTATATAGGCCGGGCTTCCGTCATTCAGGCACTGGAGGTCATGGTCAGAGGCGAAGGACAAAAGCTGTCTTCCCCTAACGTCCATCCTAACGCCTCCCTACATGTTGTGATGAGCATTGAAGTCACCCATAATAACCCACGGAGCAGGTGTAGCTGCCATCAAACCACTCAGCCTTCTGGCGTGGAAACGACTTGATGGCGCCAAGTACACCGCCAATAGCGTAAACGTCAGGTCTCGGCTCTGCACTGTGAGGTAAACGTACTGATTGTCTTCGTTCGGAGGAACTGAATGTTGCACATATGTAAGTTCACGTCGAATGTAGACGATGACTTTGCTGGATCTGTTGCACGTGGGTGATGAAAATGCCTCGTAACCGGATATTCGCAAAATTGCCGGGGTCTTCGGTTCACAAATCACAAGAATGGGGAAGTGATTCTCTTAGACGTAGTGCCGTAAATCGGAAATCCGGGACTGGAGTCCACGAGCATTCCATTGGAAAATGAAAGCTTGCTTGACTTTCTTTTGAAAAGACAGGGCCGAAGGAGCCATGATGCCGTCTACTGTAGAGCCGCAAGAACTGGATGTAGCGCGTCCAGCACTTGAAGTGCGCTATTTGCTGCTGGCGTGCGTAGGCTGGAAAGCAGAGCACGCATGGCATTCATTAGTGTCGTGAGCATTGCAATCACTTGCATATTTGTGCCATGGCCTTGATCGTGCCTGTTGGTTGGATCAGTCGTAGGCGCTGCACAATGCCCTGAGTGCGCCAACATCCCTGACGTAGTAGGCGTAGAAGGCTTTGGCAGTGGTGGCCAAGTTGCATCTGAGGCAGCAGGTCCAGCCTCACCAAGCGCCGGGCTCCCTTGAATTGGTACGGTTTTTGGTGGAGGCGGACAAGCTGCAGTTGGGTTTGGGGCATTATTGTCAAATGTGATTGCTTCCTTTTACGACTATCGGCGGCGCGAACGACGTCGTCCCACATTTTCGGTGGGTTGTTTGTGCGTAGAATGGTATCGCACCATTTGCTTCAGTACCGCCCGATCAGGAGGGGGGGGGGGGGGGAGTGGTTACGCAACTCTGCTGCCATGACTCTTCCTCGAAAGACTGCGGAGTTGCGTAAGTAACCACGAGACGCACCTTGATTCGCAGCAGCTGCAGTCGCGCGCTCCGACGTCGTCGCGGCCTCTGCGCGCTGCCTATCCAGTGTCTCGCTGTGGACGAAGCAAGTGAGCCAGAGCCGACGTCCTCGAGAGTGGGTACCCGCAGACGTCTGGCCGAGTGTGATCATACGGTCGCCGTTGCTAACCGTGCTAGGGATTTAGCAGTCGATAGGGAGCATAAACGCGCGAAACGGCCAGCCGAAAGGAACGAAGGGCGGGAGCTTCGCCTGGCTCGCCGTCGAGCGAATGTTTTCGAAGGAAGACAGCGACGAGCCTCGTTAGCAGCCGAGGCGGAGACTGGCGATCCGCTGGAAGTGAGTTCTCGCAGTGCGGAGTGCACGACGGCCACGTGGTCCGTCTGTCTGTCACACCGTGCTTCGGCTACGAAAACCTTGGGAAGGCACTTCTAATAGCCAATATAGCCGCTTGAGATGGGAAAATGGGGTACACCACAAGGCGCTGTGTTGTCCCCGCTTTTCGAACATTGCCATGGTGCACCTCCTTGCACAGCTGGCGGGTGTCGGCGGTGTTCAGCATGCACTGTACGCCGATAACATCACGTACCATCTCTGCTACTGCGAGAAACATAGAAGAGATGGAGGAATGCCTGCAAGCAGCGGCTAGCATAGTAGACCACTGTGCTACGCACTGCAGCCTCCAGTGCTCTCCGTCCAAGTCTGAATTTGTGCATATTTGACATTCTCCTAAATGCAAAATCTCCGTTGAGCTTTTTCTCGCCAGCGGCCCCATCCGTGAAGCGCCGGAGCTCCGAACGCTCGGTATCTTCGTTAATCAGCATCGCAAGACAGACACAACCCTTGCCAAAATCCGAAAAGTCGGCGACCAGGTGGGCCGAATGTTTCGCCGCGTTTCCAACAAGCGAGGAGGGTAGCGAGATAAGGATGAGGTGCGGCTCGCCCAATGCCTTCGTAACTAGATGAGTACTTTACTCGACATCTTACCTCCGCTTATGGAAACCTGACGAAGATTTCTTGGAGGTTGTACTCCGCAAAATTTTGAAGAGTCCTCGACCTCCCAATCTCTACTTCCAATTCGCGACTAATCGCGTTGGAGGTGGTGAACACCTATCGGGAACTTCGCGAGGCGCAACTCGTTAACCAATACACGCTTCTCGCTGAGACAGTATCCGGTCGCCGCCTCTTGGACCAGATACGTATCAAACATGACCATCATACGATGGAACGGGTTCTAGTGCCCGAACTGGGGAGACGCGCCCTCTATATTCGACCTTTGCCGACTAAGATGAACAAGGAGGACCATACTGGCCGGCCGCCACTATGGCTCAAAGAAACACGTCTTCTACGTCGACATTGCAGGCCCCTACCAATCGAGGGGGAAATGGTGCACGGCTGCAGTCATACATGAGGAAAAACAAGCAGACGGCCTCTCGTTCAGATCACCCAGCTCAACTCATGCGGAGAAGGTAGCGATCGAACTCGCAGATTTCCATGCCGACTCCAAATTCATCCTCAGAGACTTTCGCGGAGCATATCGAGTTCGGTTGGATCACTACACTTGCTCACCAAATTCTTCCTCAACTCATCGCTCAATCATATCAGTCCCGCCACCAAGGCATGCCAGGTAAGGAAGCCGCCCATGAGGCAGCCCGCGCACTCACTTTCCGGGCACCAGGCTCTTCTTGGGAGGGCCTTAACCCAGATCACAGCCCTCTTATTTCTTTTTAAGATTTTACAGAACACTATCGCGCCGAACACCGGCGCTACCCAGTTCCTATGAAGAGACTGGGTAAAGCTGGCGAACGAACACTCCTTCGGCTCTTTACAAACACCGTGCTGTATCCGGCGGTTCTCAAGCAATTTGACTCTTCTTTTGACTGCCGCTGGTCTTTCTCTGGGAAGGTGGGCAACACTTTCCAAATGGTTTGGTCATGCAAGCAAAATCCTATTCTCCCCCTCCCCCATCACCCGTTCCCCTACCCGAGAGGACTGGGAGGCGGCTCTGCTCGGCTGCCAGCAACTATCAGCCCAATAGGCCCTGGTTGGGCGGACCTGCGCAGCGGTCAGGACCAACGGGGTCCCGGAATGAGGGACTCCGCCTTCTATTGTATGGGGCGAGACCAACTAGGCGCCTCTCCCCAAGCACCTCTCTGTATATATAGATAAAGCAATGTTTATGCCGACATGACTTGGTACCCAGCGAGTTCTGTCCTTGAGCTACGGCTGTTATGTTCTGTATGAGGTGGCCAAGCAGGGGGTTACTGCATTTCAGGAATGAAGGGCTGTGAGCACATTCAGTGAGTCTGTGTAAATAATACTGTTTGCGAAGTTCTGGTTCGCTATTTTTTCTATGGCTGCCCGGATGACGTAACATTGCGCTGTGAAGACGGAAGCGCACCGCGTTAGTATTACTATTTTATTCCAATTTCCCTGTACAAACTTGCTTCCAACGTATGCATCTGTTTTTGAACCATCAGTATGAAAAGCTGCGACAGTACTGTACTTTTCCTCAAGTGTGAAGAATTCTTGTAGTTTATGTTGTTGCGGAATTTGTTTTGTTACGGAACTGTGTATGAGTGAAATCACAGATTTCAGGTAAATTTTTGCTATGGCGGCAGTGGATCTCGCCTTCGGGCAATGTTTGGCAATTTGTCTAGTATACCGACGTTCCGCCACATCTCTTCAAATCGCAAGAGGAGTGGCCGAGTAGCTTGCTGCTTTTTGGTGCAGAGTTTTCTAGAAAGGCATTTTGTAGCGATAGGGTAACATAGATGCTTATGCAGTGAACGGATTTTGATAAAGTATGAGCATGTGAGCATGGCTCCTGTATCTGTAAGCTATGTTTAATTTGCTTCTACATTGATACTATTTATGGGTGATCTCGTGTATGCACAACTGGAGAGACGCAAACTTAAATTATGTACTGGATGTAGCCGCTTAAGGTACAATGGTCTCGCTGACCCATGCACTATACATCCGTAATATAGGGTAGAGCGTACTACTGAGCGGAATATTTGTGATAGACATGTCCTACCGGCTACCCAGTGTTTTCTCGACAGCACTTTAAGTATGTTCAGGGATCAAGAAGCTTTCTTTTTGAACGCATTTATGTGAGGCAGGAAGGTGAGATTTCTGTCGCATGTAATAGCTATATATTTATGTTCTTTTATCACGGGTAAGTCTATTTCGTTCAGGTGTAGGGTGGGATCTATCTGCATGTTTTGTCTGAGTTAGAAAAGTTGGCCACCGGTTTCTGTGGAGAAAAACGGAAGCCATTTGGGTCTGCCCATATTGCCAGTTTATTTATTGTTAGTTGTATCTGTCGTTCGCATGTTGATGTATTCGAGGATGTGCAAGCTATCTGCAGGTGATCTACATAGAATACATAACGCACCTTGAGATGATTTTCTTCATAGAATTCATTTTTACAGTAAAAAGTGTTGTGCTCAAAATACATCCTTGAGGTACTCCGTTTTCTTGGACAAAATTCCTTGAAAAGGTTGAGCCTAGGCGGACATGAAATGTGCGTTTAGACAAAAAATATTTAAGGCAGTTCAACATACTGGCGTGGATGCCCAGTGCAGCCAGGTCCTGAATAACCCCAAACCTCCACGTTGTGTCATATGCCTTCTTAAAATCAAAGAAGACCACTAAACAGTGCTGTCTGTGTATAAAAGCCTCACGAACAGTGTTTTCAAGACAAACTAGGTGGTCGGGGGTGGAGGAAGCCCTTTTAAAACCGCATTGATGGAAATCCAGAAGCTCCCGGTCTTCTAACACGAATGTTAGTATGATATTCAATACACTTTCAAAGGATTTCGCTAGACAGCTAGTCAGAGCTATGGGCCTACAGCTGCAGGGATGGGTAGAGGGCTTTCCGGGTTTCAGTAATGGATCAATATTGACCATCTTCCAGGCTTCGGGAAGTCTCCCCGATACCCAAACTTCGTTAAAAAAAGTAAATGTGCCTCCACAGCAGGTTCAGAGATAGGCGCTAACATTTGATAATGTATTCCATCTGTGCTAGGTGCAGTTTGCTTACCAGCGGACAGTAGTTTATTAATTTCTTGAATTGTAAATTATTACAGGGTTCATTTGTGCCGCCACTTGTCGGCAGTATTAGTCTTTAAGCTGTGTTTTTGTATTTGAGGAATGATTCTGTGAATTGAAATGAACTGGAAACTGCAGAAAAATGTTCGCCTAAAATATCTGCCTATTTTAAATTTGTCTGTATGCCAGGGTTTGATAGAAACGGAACTGTGATTGGGAAGTAGCTTCTATTTATCTTTTATACCATCTCCCACATTTGTTGTGACGTTATTGAGCTGTTTATTGAGGACACGTAACCTTGCCATGAAGTTTTTTCTGCATTACGGCGAATATATCGAGTATTTGATCTGACCTTTTTGAACTTAGTGAAATTCTCCTGCGTTGGGTACGTACGAAAAATTCCAAAACCTTTGTTTTGTTTCTTTTTTGCGTCTCGGCATTCTTGTGTATACCAAATTTTAAGATTATGCTTTACTACTCCACATGACCGAGGAATTTCGAGGCATGCAGCGGTAAAAATACAGTTTGTGATATCTTTATTCAGTTCGGCTATGCTGAGATCATCTGAAACTACTATATATAAGCTGGCCCTTTCTCTAAAAAAGTACCCAGTCGGCCAAATGCAACTTCCACCGTCGTGGTGACTTGCGTTGGGTATGTTAGGCTTATTAATACAGAGAGGTGATCGCTGCCGCTTAGGTTATTACATCGCATTTAAAATTATAAAAGAGATAGTGAACTAAAAGACAAAACTATGGAACTCATTTTTCCCGTGCACAGAGAGCAGTATGTATCTTTGCCGGGGTTTAGGAGCAAACTTTATTACTTAAAATAAATCTAAAATACGACCTCTTGCATCAGTGCGTGCACTTCCCCAAAAACCAGAGTTGGCATTAAAATCACCAGCTAGCAGATATGGCTCTGGCAGCTGTTCTAAAAGGGATTGTAAATCATGAAGCGTTACTCTTAGTTTAGGAGGGTAGATGTGTAGGACAGTTGGTGAGACATAAAGGAACTAGACACCGCAGCGGACACGGGACACAGAAAGAAGACGACACAGGGCGGTACTTGCAACTAAAATTTTATTTGAAACTTTATGGCTTTATAAAGACAGAGGCACCTGTGATCCTACAATCGAGAAAAAAGGGGGAATGAAAAGCAACAGATAACAAGACCTAACTCACAACAATGCACATGAAAGATATGCGAGTCACAATGTACAGAAATCAGACTTTAAAACGTTATGCAATGCTCATCATGCGAGTCACAATCTACAGATTTCAGAAGTGTTAAAAACCGTCGACCGCATGTGGAAGCATGAAAACCACAAGACAAAGGAAGAAAAAAACGTCAAAAGGAAGCAGCCCAACCTGTTACCTGTCAAGGAAACCTAGTTCTTTTTGGAGGATGGAAACCGGAGGCGAACTAACGCATTCATCATTGGCCAAAAACAGAATGCTGGAGGCAAGTGGGATTCTTCAACGCTTGGCTTCGAAATGTGTGCTTTGAAAGCTTTGGTCTTGGATCGTCTGGTTGGAGGCCATGGCAGGACTTTCGGCGCACAACGCAGCAGTCGACAGATTTCCTTTGGAACCGCTTGCGCCACCAGCTCCCAAGGAAAGGCAAAGGGATAGAAGTGGGCGTTGTTCCAGATACCTTCCTCGGCAACGTGAATGTTCCTGCAGAAGTGGAGGCCGTAATACAGCATGGCCCCAAGTACAGCTTGGAACCATCGGTGGACAAGTATGACCTTCTAGCGTCCGTGCAGAGTGGCCAACAAGGCTCTGGCTGAGGAGAGGACACCCTGCCTTTTAGAAAGCGTCGAAAGTTTGCGAAAGAATTTCACCAAGAAGTCTGGTAGCTCAAAAGTTCTACGTGAAGTTGCCTGCTACTTCCGGGAGAATGACCTCGCTCTTGTCCAGCCTGACAAGGAAGGTGGCTTCACCGTACTTCCGCAGCGCCTATTTCAAGAAAAAGCCATGAGTGCCGTCAGTAAGAACTTTAAGCCTGTTTCTCAAAAACCTTCCAAAGTTAAGAGCAGGGCTGTGGCTCTTTTAGATAAACTCAACCTACAGAAGCTTTCAAAACAGGTGCTGGGATGTGATTTGAACGTTCTGAGCATCTTCTTCACGGCAAAGACGCATAAAGATCTGTGCCCATTCAGGGCTATTGTTACAGAAAGAAGAAGCTGGCAGGCCCAAGGCAGCAAGTTCCTTAAAACACATTTGGGACAACTAAAGCCTGAAGATCCTTTCAAGATAGCTGGGTCTCACACCTTGGTTGCAGCTTTGACTTCTGGTGTTCCAAGTGCCAACTGTGCGTTGTCCGTCGACGTGGAAGAGTTGTTTTACTTGATTCCGCACGATGAACTTTTCAGTGCAGTAAGAGAACTGATTGACGTTGCCGGCGTGGTTGGATTCCAGGATACCTGTGGTGTTTCGCCTGATTATTTTATGGAGCTGCTCGGTTTTTATCTTGATTCTACTTTTGTTCCCTTTGGCGAGAAATTGTATGTCAGAAAAAAGGAATTTGTATAGGTTCCAGTGTCGCGCCAGTGCTGTGTGAAATCTTTCTTGCGCGTCTAGGTCGAGTGCTCGAGCTCAAGCTAACCCAACCTTTCATAGCAAAGATCTTCAGATATGTAGACGACTTTTTAATTATTTTGAAACTTTCTTCTCATGACTCTTTGACAGAACTAGCTAGCAAGATCTTAATTGTATTCTCAAACTGTTCACAATTTCTCAAATTCACTCTAGAACTTCCACAAAACGGATCCATTCAGTTCCTGGATTTAAAGTTATCTTTTAACAGAATTGATCATGTGTGCTGGGACTTCCAACCTAGGTCAAAGAAAGCATTGCTGCCTTTTGATTCCTCCCACTCCAAGGTGGTAAAGCGGGGTATTGCCTCCCCCTGTTTTAGATCCGGAGTTTTAAAATCATGCACTCATATATTGAAGTCCAGTTTTTCCGTTCAAGTAGAGCGGCTGGAAAAGGCAGGGTACCCGAGGTTTTTGTTAACCACGGTGGCTGAAACAGTGGCCAATAAGCTCCGTAAAAAGAAAAAAAGGAGTTGCTTCCCAAGAACCAGCCGGCCAGAGAAAAGTGGAAGTCATTCCCTACCTGCGCAGGGTTTCACATAATCTCAAAGATTTCAGGCAAATATGGCATCGACATTGTATTTTCGGCACTCTGTAAGCTCTCTAGATTATGCAATCTAGTTTGAAAGGGGGACTCGATTCGAGGAACTTGCGTCAAGAAACATTTGGAAGAAAATAAGCGTGTCGCATGTGTAACAGGGGTAATCTACAAGATCCCCCTCAGTTGTGGGCGTTTTTGTATTCGACAAACCGGTAGGTGCTTAAATGATCGCTTGAGAGAACATGCGCGTTCCTTGGGTGAGGCGGGGGGATCGAATCTGCCTGTTCATTGCCGCAAGTGTCGGGGTTGTTGGCCTCAGTTTAGCCAGACCTCGATTGTTGGAAGAAGGAAAGGGCAGCTTGAGAGAGAGATTATGGAGGCCATTGCCATCTTGCGCTCGAAACCGGATGAATGCGTTAGTTCGCCTTCGATTTCCATCCTCCAAAAAGAACTGGGTTTCCTTGACAGGTAACAGGTTGGGCTGCTTCCTTTTGACGTTCTCTTCTTCCTTTGTCTTGTGGTTTTCATGCTTCCACATGCGGTCGACGGTTTTGAACACTTCTGATATCTGTAGATTGTGACTCGCATGATGAGCATTGCATAACGTTTTAAACTTTGATTTCTGTAGATTGTGACTCGCATATCTTTCATGTGCATTGTTGTCAGTTAGGTCTTGTTATCTGTTGCTTTTTTTCCCCCTTTTTTCTTGATTGTAGGATTGTTCATAAAGCCATGAAGTTTCAAATAAAATTTTACTTGCAAGTACCGCCCTGTGTCGTCTTCTTTCTCTGTCCCATGTCCGCTGCGGTGTCTAGTTCCTTCGTTACTATTAGGTGTGGCTGAAGATATATGATACATATTGTGAGTATTTTAAAATGAAGGATGGTGACTGCGACGGCTTCGTATTTGGTTTTATGTTTGTTCTCGCGGGTTGCTACACAATTCTGGATGACAGTAGCAACATCTCCAGACAGCTAGCTTGCTTGCTTTCGGTCACACCGAAAGACATTACACTTGTTTATAATATTTTTTTTTGTTTTTGACTTAAGTTGGTACCCTGTAAGCATAAAGCGAGCAGGGACATTGGGTTTAAAAGCTCTTTTATGTCACCGTAGTTATTCATTAATCCACGGCAGTTCCACTGTATAAGGAACGGCATGTTTGACGCGCGTAGTTAAAACTTAGGATACCGGTTTTGGGGGTGCCATTACTGGGGTCTTTTTTCTTTTCCGCTCCAGGGAGCTGTGCCTCTGCTGCAGCAAAGGCGAGTTCTGAGTTATGTCCATCGCCTCACTAGAGGCTGTGGACTTCCGCGGTGAACCCGCGGGCGTACGGTTTGTGGACTTCTCCCGACTGGGGGAAGCCTTGCGGGCGGCCGACTGAGAGGCCGGCAGCCCCTTGTTCAGAGGTGGCAGGGCAGCCATCGCTGCGTCTGCCGGGGGCGGGGGTGGCCCTGCCTCAGGCTTTGCCTGGGCAGTGGCCGAAGCCTTGTGTGGTGTGCCGCCCCTGCGCACCACATCGGCGAAATTTGCTTTTTATTTTGCTGTGAACTTGAATGCTGAGGGGAGTATTTTTCGTGCTACTTCATAAGTTATGTTTTCCTTTGACTTTATTATTTTTCCTTCTCTCTCTTGCAGGTCGGACACGATCTCGGGTACGCGGGGTGATCTCCTTCGCAGTTCGCTCACAGTGGTGAGACATTGCAGTCTACAGATTCATGATTGTTTGACGAACATTTGGCACATTTTTGGCGGCCACGACAGGTCTGTGAGCCATGGCGAAATCTTTGACATTTGAAGCAGCGTCTGGGATTTTTGATGTATAGACTTATATTTTTTTTAAGATATCCTGCTTCTATGGTTTAGGGAAGTTGGCTGGAGGCAAAGGTCAGGACTATGTATTTTGTAGGTATTTCCTTGTCGTTTTTTCGGATTTTGATACGATGGAATTCGGTGGCGTTCTGGTCTTTCAGACCCTCCAACATCTCTTCTTCAGAAAGGTTCAGGAAATAATGCTCAGATATCACCCCTTTTACTCAGTTTGGTGATCGCTGGGTAGTTACGGTTACACGGATGTCTCCGAAGGACACTTAGGTTGGGAGTTTTGAGGAATGTGCTTTTTTTCGGATTTGGAGCAGGAGGTCGCCACTGGCTAAATTCGTCACCTTGAAGCCAAGGCCCAGCACGTCTGTGAGTGATTTGGAAACAACGAATGGAGACATTTTTCTGGCTGTTTACTCTGCATCTTCACTATGCACAACGTGATACATAGAGAAATGTTATTTTGTTTTTGGAAACACTAGGCAGTTATGTCTTCTGTACGCACTCTCTTCAGAATGCGATCATTTTGTGAGGAAGGTGGAGCCATAAAGTGCGTTTAATGTTCGGTCATGATGTCAGCCGCCCATGGAGCCCAACGAGGGGACGGGACAGGAACTTGCAAGCAAGTCCTGCTAACGCCAGCTGTGCACCTCAAGTATAACCAAATATGGCACAACTCAGGGTAGTTGGTACTTAATCCTTTCCACCAGGAAGAAGGAAAAAATAAATAAGAGAGGAGAAGACAGGCAAGTTTTGAGAAGGAAGATAGAAAAGTGAAAAATTAAGGGGAAGATAGGAAAAGGCGACTGCCGATTTCCCCCGGTCGGGTCAGCCGGAGGTGCTGTCTACAGGAAGCTGGGGCCAAAGTGGTGTGTTACCCCTCCGCCGAGGGGCCTTAAAGGTTCAAACGCTCGGCATCGGCTCAACCACCAGGAGCCCCTTTTACCTGGACAAGGCAATGCCACGCACGGCTAGGCGCAGGTGCTCGGTTCCGTGGTGATGCACTGTTCATCATCATCCCCTTGCGGGGATGTCCCTGGGGATGCTCGGGAAGCCGTGGTGTCGCCACTCACCAACACCTGCAAGCTGCAGACACCGCCCTGAGGGGAAATTTTGGCTTCGAGGAACTTCGCTTTTTTGGTCACGTTGTCAGCGCAAAACGTGTTCGTCCGGGTCCTGACAAGACTGCTGCCATCTCAGGTTTTTCACGCCCAACTGACAAGAAAGCCGTTCGGTGGTTTTTGGGTCTGTGCTCGTATTATCGGCGCTTTGTTCAAAATTTCTCACGAATCCCCGAGCCGTTAAACTCACTGACTCGCGACGTCAAGCCCTTTGTGTGGGGAAGCGACCAAGAGGCTGCATTTGTCGAGCTTCGCAGCCGTCTACAGCGTACTCCGATACTCGCCCATTTCGATGAGCACGCTGCCACGGACATCCACACTGATGCCAGCAATGTTGGCCTTGGTGCGGTATTGATCCATTGGCAAGATGGTGCCGAACGGGTCATCAATTATGCCAGCCGGACACTTACGCGCTCCGAGACCAAATATTCTACGACAGAGAAAGTGATATGGACCATCAGCAAGTTCCGACAGTACCTCTATGGGCGACCCTTTCGTGTGGTAAGCGACCGTCCCTCCTTATGCTGGCTGGCGAGCCTCAAAGACCCCTCAGAATGCTTGGCTAGATGGAGCTTACGCTTGAAAGAATACGACTTAACAGTAGTCTGCAAGTCGGGCCCTAAGCATCACGATGCGGACTGTTTGTCGTGCGCGCCTATCACAATCTGTCAAGAAGAACCCGCTGACGATTTTCTTTTCCTGGGCGCTGATAGTACCACCAATACGGCGTAGCTTCAGTGGACGGACTCGGAGTTCACGCCGCTCATCGGTTACCTCGAAGGCGTCGACGCTCGCATCCCACGTGTTTTTCGTCGTGGGCTCCACACCTTCACTTTACAATCTGGTATTATCTACAAGCGCAACTTCGTCAGCAATAAATAAGCGTTCCTACTTGTCGTACCATCGCAGTTGCGGCCAGAGATTTTGAGCGCCTGTCACGATGACCCTCCGCCGGCCATCGCGGAGTAAGTCGTACACTCATGTGGATTAAACAAAAGTATTATTGGCACAGGTTACTCCCATCTGTGCGGGCCTGCGTAAAAACATGCCGTGCCTGCCATTGTCGGATGTCTCCTCCGTTGAATCTAGCTTAATTTCTTCACCCCCTCGATCCACCGAAGTCCCCTTTCACCAAGTGGGCATGGGACTCCGTGGCCCTTTTCCGAAGTGTTCATCTGGAAAGCGTTGGATCGTCGTTGCCACCGACGATCTGACACAGTACGCTGAGACCACGTCCCTTGTCAAAGGCACTGCTGCTGAAGTGGCGCAATTCTTCGTTCACAATATTGTCCTACCTCATGGAGCCCCCGTCGTTGTCGTTATTGACCAGGGAACTGCTTTCGCTGCACGCTTAACCGAGTCCGTGATGACTCTAACGCAAACCAGCCATCGACGTGCTACGGCCTATCACACACAGACAAACGGGTTGGTGTAGAGCGACTCAACCGCACACTAGCCGACATGCTTTCTATGTATGTTGACGTCAAGCATCGAACTGGGGGCACCATTCTGCCGTACGTAACGTTTGCGTACAACACCGCTCTACGGGAGACAACGCGTCTGACCCCCTTTCAGCTTCTCATCGGTAGGCAAGTGACCACTCTGTTGGATGCTATGTTGCCCGATGACCCCCACTGCGACTCTAACGCTGACATCGACGTAGATACCTTCATTCAGCTTGCGAAGGAAGGGCGGCAATTGGCACGCCTGCGAATTAACCGTCAACAGGAGACTGATATTTTCCTTTCTAGTGCGCTGTTAGTGCCACCCAAATAGCGCAGCTTCAGCGGGCGGACTCCGAGTTCGCGCGGCTCCTCGATTACCTCGAAGGCGTCGACGCTCGCATCCCGCGTGCTTTTCGTCGTGGGCTCCACACCTTCACTATACAATCTGGTGTTCTCTAGAAGCGCAACTTTGCCAGCAACAAAGAACCGTTCCTGCTTGTCGTACCATCGCAGTTGTGGCCAGAGTTTGAGTGCCTGTCGTGATGCACCCTCCGCCGGCCATCTCGGAGTAAGTCGGCCCAGGTTACCCGATCGGTGTGGGCCTACAGAAAAACATGCCTTGACTGCTAACGTCGGAAGTCAACTCCGTTGAAACCAGCCGAATTTCTTCACGTCCTCGATACACCGAAGATTCCTTTTCACCAAGTGGGCATGGTCCTCCTTGGCCCTTTTCTGAAATCTTCGTCTGGAAAGCATTGGCTCGTCGTTGCCACTGACAGCCTGTGTTCTGGCTTTTTCTATGTTGTGTAATATGTTTATCAGTAACGGTTCGCTTGCATATCTGCAATGTATTGCCGTGGTCACGTTAAGCGAATCTGTGTAGATTATGCGGTTTTGAAGGTTATTATTTACTATTCTGCCTACAGCTAGAGAGTTGTGTTGTGTTGGGTTTTATGGCGCATAGGCAACTAAGGCCATCATGCGCCAAGCTTGAGGCATAGGAGAAATCTCTGGATAATTTTATAGAAATGTGAAATTTGTCGGTGGTGCAGAGTGCTTAAATATTTAAAATTACGTCATGATGATGATACTCCCAAAGGCATCTTCTACCTTACCACACTTTCGGTCTAGACGACGTTGTTGTTGTTACCCTCATAGAATGGCACATGCGCACATAGAGGGATTGGCCAAGAATTGGGGGCTACGTTGTTGGCCCTTGCGGTTTGCATCTCTGGCCTCCTTCTCTGCGGCTGGCACGCAGTTGGCGCCAGCAGCGCGCGCCGTTGATATGACGACCTCGGGTGTAACGCCAAACTCTCCCGTCGCTATATCGACGTCCGGGCTATATCGACGCATTTGATCGTTTTCTGTTTTATAATTGGCTATAATTAATTATCTAATCATTCTACAGTCTTCAAACTTGGCGTGTCCCCTCTATCTGATGCTACCATTGGCGTTATTCGTGGAAGATAGCGTTACACCGGACGCGCGAGTTTAAGCCATTAAAGGCTTTCGCCTTAAAATCCTCTTCAGTGCACATTTAACGCTGTGCCTCACGTCGGGCGGCCAAAATATATCTGAATGTGGCTTCGGATGCGAGCTGGTTTGTGGGCAAGGCTGAATAACGTCACGGCTTTTATTCGCATTTTGTCGAGAGCTCCTTTGTCTGAAGCTTTTGAAAGATGAAAACTTAAAGGGGCAATGAAACGTAGTATTCCAGCATGAACTGTTCACCCCGGTAAATTACCCATATCTGATAACCAAAAATGAACCTCCGTTAAATATAAACTGATACTGTGGGACAACTATTTATTACATGATTTTTTCCCCTTTCAAACAACAGCACTGTGTTCTGGCAACATTTCTGGACGCCCTTATCACAGTTTCGTGAACCAAAGTTTATTTTCGTGAAGATGTGTTTTTTATTAGTCTTTAACGCGATAGCATTAAAGGCCCCATTTCGAAGAAAATCTTGAGTCGGCATTGTCGGCGTTGTGAGCGAAAAATTATGGGCATGGCTCGGGAAGGTTGTCCTCAGAGAGCATCCTTGGAGGCAGATGGGCCGCCTATCTAGGTCACGTAACCTTGCGGCGTCATTAAACCTTGCCCACGGGGTAGGGAGCAAACTGCCCACTGTGTACGTGGAGGTTAATGATTGGTCGTTCGGGAAGAGCAACCTAGGTCGCAGAAGGACCACCGCTGGGAGCACCTGTCATCGCAGGGCAAGGGCGCATCACTTAACCGCTGCACCACTGAGCTAGGAGGGGGGTGAGGATTTCCAGGGATTTATGAATGTAAAGTAGAGAATGACTTTCTGCATATATGGAAATTAACCCACGAGGCTATCGCGTCATACCCTTAAGGTGGAGCTTAAGTGCCCCCTCCACTTTTGCTGTGTGCACCTTGTCTTCGTAGCAGCGGCGACCCGGCGCAAAAGGAAGTCCGACATCGATTCGATAAGCTTGCACTCGCTATGCATTGCCTGCAACATGCTGCTGTTTGCTGCGCGTTTATGGCGGCATGTCGTAAAATTCAGCCGCTTCCCAAACCACATTAGTAGCAAAAGAAAGTATTCTTTGTTCAAAAGCTTCTGCAGCACTGCGTCATATTAAGGATCCCTGGAGACGCGAGGATGTCTCAATGGGGGGTGTAATGTTGTCGGCGAAGCACAAATCGCTGGCAACATATGTTGCTGGATTGTACATTACCTGGCGCACTGTGAGGGTTGTAGGAGAGTGGCCATTCTTCAACCGCGATGTTATCGCGCACGTGTGCTGCAGCGCGTCCCATGCTTGCCAAAGGCAATGTGTGCCGCGAAGATTGTGGCGAGGCGCTGAGCTGTGGAAAGACAAGTCCCCACAACTGCGCCATAGGCTCAATATTTTAATTTCAAATTAGCAGTGAGGCGGCACACATGCCAAGGAAACGTGGAAAAATGCCTCTAGTTTGCGCGGCTTCCACAATGCTCTGCGTGGTGCTTAACGCTCATAATCACCGCGGGAATTTCGAGCGTTTGGTACATTCCATTCGTTTCCTACGGCTTTTGGAAGCAGGTGGCCTGTACGCAGAGAAAAGCAGAGAGAATTTTAGAGGTCAGCTTTTGGAGCGCCGCAGAAGATGGGGACAAGACAATCACAGCTTTCGCGCAGAATCTCGCCGAAGTATTTAGCTACATGAAAATTACTTGTATGAATGCTTCCATTCAGTTACGTGTTGGTTACCGCCTCTACCAACAGAGGACCCTAGTTACTGATGTGCATCCAAGCTGGGCATACGTGAGTCGCCCTCACAGCATGAAATAAGCTGCGAATAGTAACGGGCGTGGCAAAGTCGTCACTCTATGCATGCTTCCGAAGCCATTAAATGCTTTGATTGAAGGCGCGCAACGCAGATATGTACACGTAAACATGTCTGCCGACTCTCACACTATGCAGCGCGCTACCAAAAAAACCGATTACGTGCGCTAAACGCGTGCGATTCCTCACGTCGGGTTTCTAGTTAGTTCGTAACACTAGTGCGAGCAAACATATGTGTACAGGGAGGACGCCAGGATTACAGTCGGCAGTCGACACTTGCGACTTCACGCCGCCTGTGAATGGCTGCCACTGCTTTTCCGTCTGCCATGACCTTTTTATGCGCAGTAGGTGAGAGTAATTGACGTGAGGCGCCGCGAGAGGGACAAGTATAGTGGGACAAACACGAATGCATATCATTCCTATCTTATAAGCCAATCCCACAACCTTTAACAGTTGTCTCCCCAAAAAGCCGACCGTTGAACGATTGAACCCAAATTGTTGCACAAATAAACAAGAACCTCACAAGGTGTGCACTTTTCCCTAACATATTTTCAGGTGTCGCAGAATGATTCTTCCTTTAGATGTCGCTTTAATGTCACAATGCGAATTTAACGATAACATATAATACAAAAAATAGATATTTTTTTTCTAATATATTGCCTTCGTGCCACTTTGCGTCACCCCGTAGTGACATTGAACCCTGCCGGAAGGCTATCGTTCTTGGCAACGCCAACAGTTGGCCTCGAGGCCTCCACTGTCGGCTGCGGCTGCTCAGACGTGGCAGTCTCTTCTACATCGGGTGGCGCCACGGTGAACTCGTCCGTGTAGCTCGTCACCAAATCGGGATTCCCCGGTGAAAGGTAGAACTGGTCGTCGTCAACGGCCGTGCTCTCTTCGCCTGCGACAGCTGGCACGGGTGGCGGTTCGTACGCTGGCAGACCCGCGACCACCGCTGCATCCTCGTCCACCGACTGGCCCTGAGCGGGAGCTGTCCTCAAGGCTGGCAGCACGGGAGGAGAGGGTATAGAATCTGTCATTAGCGAAAGCAATGGACGCAGCTATGTTTACATTCATATGATTATGACGATGAATTTTTGCGGCGCAAGGGCATCTCAGGCCAAAGAGCGCCATGCACAAGTTATTCTTCTTTCATACTGAAGGTGGGGTCCAAGACCAATTTCCCTAGCATTACACCCTAAAGAAGCCGAGCACCAGGCAGAAGGAAGCTTGTACCCTTTGTATCACCGGTGGGTGCCCGGGCACGGCTACGACCGCCGCAGAACAAAGGTCTGTACGAATGACGGCCAACTTTAGTTGTATGCGACCTCCGGCCACTCTGCCTTGTCAGAAAGTCCAAGTAATCTACTAACCTTACTATCTTCCGGCCTCTGATGCATTTCAGTCATGTAAGAGTACATAGTGTCAACCTCTCTCAGGCTATCATCATCAGCCTTACTACGCTCACTGCAGGGCAAAAGCCTCTCCCGTGTCTCTACAATCAACCCTGTCCTTTGCCAGCTGCACCCACCCTATGCCTGCAAACTTAATTTGATCCGCCCACCTAACCTTCTGCCACTCCCTGCTTCGCTTGCCTTCTCTTGGAATCCACTCCGTTACCCTTAAGGAGAAGCGATTATCTTGCCTTCCCATTACATGCCCTGCCCAAGCCCATTTCTTCCTCTTAGGATGGTGTATTGACTACTATTCTCCTTAATTATAACAACCTCTGTGCGTGTAAGTTTCTTCGCATATAATACACTCCACGGCCATCAATCGCAGCTGACGCTTTAGAACATATACTTCAACCTAGCAGCAAACGATTCATTTTTCGCTATCAATGTTTTCATGAATTGTTGACTTTCTTAAATTCAACAAGTACCAGAAGGCTTTAATACCCGTGCTATACGGGCGCTTCGAATGCCTTCCAACTGAATGTGATTCGGCTCGACTCCCGAACTTAAGCTGCTACACGAAATTTTTCGACGGCATTCCGCTCAAATGCCATTCGAGTCGACGGAGCTCCGCGGAGATATTCTAGATTTTGGAATGCCTTCAAAATGCGAACACAGCCCGGACCGACCAATAGGCGTTGCTGCCGCCATCGCTTCACCCCGCCCACAGCCGCGTGACGGTTTTCGGCTCTCTGGCTGCTCATTTTGATACCCGCTGCTCGCTTTTTCCGGCTCTTTGCTTAGCAAATAGCTCGTGTTCTGTCTAAGTAAGTTCTTGAAGGTAATAGTACACAAATGAACATTTACCACATGGGCATGAAATTTCTCCAGCAGTGCGCCGAGGAGGACGGCTGCACTCATACTGTTGTTTACATCTCTGCGTACGAACAGCCAGCGCTAGTTTTCATTACATAAAACGCATTGTGATCTTTAGTTCTATTAAATAAGCTCATCTCTTTTTTGCCGGTTGTAGCCGTGCTTGTTAACGCAGTGCGACAATCTGTGGGAGGAAGCGCCGATATCGATCGTTCTCCTGAGAAACACTTGAAAGCCGGGCTGCTGACATCGCGTACGACCGGCGCTTGTCGCTGATTGTCCCGACTTCCTCCTACGCGATCAGCAGTTTATTTTAAACTGCTGTATTCAGAACTATGACTGGTGACCGTTCGCAGTAATATAAATGGCATAAATTGTTATCCACAAAATAGCAACGGCGACGACTGCTGCTGGCCGTAAAGCAGTGCTAGGCGGTCTGGGTCACACCGGCGCTTCCCGTTCATCGTATGCGCGTCCTTAGATGTGAGCAATAGTTGATTTTTGGTCACTGTTGTCAAAACTACACTCGTTGATCTTTTGCATTCGCTAAAACTTGTGAATTCGCTCTTCACAACCGCCGAATTCACAGACGTAACCCTGCGGACTCACTAGGCCTAGTCGTAGCGGAAGGGAAGGTTGTCGCCATCGATTAATATCAATTTGGCAAGCGCTTATAGTTGGTGAGTGTTCGAGTGCGCACGTGTGAAATGTACCCGTTAGTTTCGCTATTTAACAATACGAATAAGGTAGAAGGACGAATATATTCACGCCGTCGCCTCATCAGCGTGTTTTCGCTCAACCACCGGCCTGCCGAGGACATGCAGGCTGACCGTCCGCCGTTCAGATTCGTCGGTGTCGTTGGCCTCAAAAACTTGTCCCACTATACCATCATATATGCAGCGGTTTACCGTGACAGTGTCGTTGTCGCACTATAGTGCGACCACTGCCGCCGTCGTCATCGTACATTGAAAACGAGCTGAGGAAATTTCAAATGCGTTCGGAAAGTGTCGTGTAGCACCGCGGAAGTCCGTCGAGTCTGAATGCCATTCCAAGTCTCGATTGCCAGTCGACTCAGATGTCATTCGAACGTGCCCGTGTAGCACAGGCATAAGACTAAACACACACGTTGAGCCCGTTGCAAAGGAGACCAAGAAAACGTCAATAACAAAGAAAGGTTACCGCATCGTCAGCTTGCTCAGTGAATATTGAAAGGAATGGAAAATATTACAAGGTAACAAGAATTGTAATTAGATTTCTCTTCCTAAAGCGCTAATTAGAAAATTGCCTATGCGTAAGGTATGTGTTTTGCGATCGAAGGCCACAGAAAACAAAATTTGGGGAACACTAGAGGCGAAATTCTACAGGCCCGTGTACTGTGCGATGTCAGTGCACGTTAAAGAACCCCAGGTGGTCGAAATTTCCATAGCCCTTCACTACGGCGTCTCTCATAGCCTGAGCCGCTATGGGACGTTACACCCCGTAAACCGAACAACTTAAGCTTTTATTTAACGATATGACACGATACTGACCATATATGCAGGAGGCCATTCTCTACTTTAGATTCATAGATCCCCGGGAGTCCTCGTATAACCCTCCTGGCGCAGTGGTGCAGCGGTTTGATGATGCGCCACTTCCCTGCGATGGCAAGTGCTCCCAGTGGTGCACCTTGAGCGACCAATCATTAATTTAACTGCCACCTTCCATGGTGGGCAGCTTGCTCACAATCCGGTGGGCAGGTAGTGATGGTGCCGCAAGGTCACGTGACATAGTTGGCCCACCTGCCTCCTTGGTTGCTCTCTGGGGACCACCCGCTAAAGCTGTTCCCTTGATTTTTCTCTCACAATGACAACGCCGACAACGCCAACACCATATTTTCTGGTGAACTGGAACGAGTGCGGCCTATCTATTTTTCGGGAGTAGGTATACCCATGAAATGCATTGTAGGAGAGGCACAGTGCACCTAGAATGGTTGGTTGATGCTCTTAGCCGCACATTGTTATGAGCCAGCGGCACAGGCTGCAGAGCGTGCCTCTGTCTTTGGCCGCTTCTGATCTTGGGGCTGAACAGCTCGCATGTTCTCCCCGACTGCTTCGCGCATGGAACAGCCTCCGCCATCTGCCACTTCCTTAGCTGCTCTTGTTGCTTTACGTGCTACTGCGTTTAGCCGCTTCTGCTTTCCGTGATGGGCAGCGAGCTCAGTTTTGTCTCGCTGCTTGACGCGCCACAGCACTTTGTTGGCCTTAGCAATGCGTTTCGCCGCCTTGACCACGCTCTGAAATAAGTGTGCGACTAAGTAATGCTGGCATTGGTCTTCCTATCTCTTCACTTAACTGGCTCAATTTTACGGCCATGGAGGGAGCGCTACTGGCGCCGTGCATTTGGATGCGGGGATCGAACGGGCGTGAGATGAAGTCGGGGAAAGAACACCTCGCGTGAAAGGTGACAGGGTACGAGACTGAAAGTAACAGTCAGCGGCGGTGGCTCTGTTACCGTAACCACCGGTAAACGAAGCTGCCCTGCTTACACCTGCGCTGCTTGAATGCGGACTGGGGGAGATAATTCGCAGTTTTTTTTTATTGTTGTTGTGACTACTATTCTGAGGAGAAAGTTTGAGTTTTCAGATCTGTTCGCTGTGGTTCAGGGGTGGTGTTCGGCTATATTGCCGGGAGTGGAAGCTACACACATTTGACCGAGAAGAAAACGTATATAGAGCCCAGTGGTTTCCTAGTGACCCACATCGTGTGGTTAGTTGTGCATCCCCAGCGTTCCAAATTTGCAAGTGAAATGAATGCCGGTCCTCCCTGCACTGACATTTCGGACTTCCAACTATGCTACTACAGTGCAACTACACAGCTTCGAAGCAAACTCCCTAGGCTTTAAGCTGTTGGTGATGACTTTATCTCCGTGCGGGTATTAGTCGCGTGCGCGTGCGTCTAAAGGTTATCTAAAACTTCACCACTAAACATAACTTCGTGAAAGACGATGAACTCAAGTAGTACGCTTGGTTTCCTGTCCACAAGATAGCGCCAGTTTACTACAGGTCTAAGCCACATGCGAGGAAGCCACGTATTGCGATTAGCAGATTTTACTCTTCTCTGGCCCCTGCTTGAAGAGGCGAACAATTGCCTCGAACTATCTGGCCGTCCGGTATTAAGTTTTACGATCGACGATTTTCAAAACGAAGAATGCAACGTGAATGTGAATGCTAGCAGATGGATATCAACAGCGAGGTATCATTGAACGACCAAGTTACAGAATGCGGGATGTGCGCGCATATGCTCATTTATATTTTATTATCGCCCTCACCTGATTGCTATGAATGTTTTAAGAGCCAAATTACTGGCTCCTTCCCGACAGTAACGACCGCAAACTGTTCGTGTCGACAGCGTGGACCTGCAAGAATCGCAAAATTCCGCAGTGTTTTCCCTCCGGTTGCATGTAATCTTGAATTACGCCTGGAAGCAGGACATGGCAGTCCACAAACGCGTACCTCTCGTTGCGAAAGATATGTAGTAGGTCAAAAATGTTTAGGGGAACCCCCAAGGCGGAGTATATTTGTATTAAGGGAGTAATTACTCACTGGCATCCACCCAAGCAAAGCCATAAGCCTACAACGAAAAGCATAAAGCTTTCTCAGAAACTTCGTTATTAAAGAAAACTGGTCCCGGTCCGGGGTTCGAACCCGGGACCACCGCTTCACCGGAACAGTCGCTCTACCGACTGAGTTAACCGGGACGGCAAGCTTATGGTAGGGCGAGAGCGAATTGATAAACAACTCGAAGTATGAACGGTGCTGGACAAATGTGTAGGGGAATCCCCCAACACGTCCTGCTCCGGGTTATAATAATAATAATAATTGGTTTTTGGGGAAAGGAAGAGGCCAGTAACTGTCTCATATATCGTTGGACACCTGAACCGCACCGAAAGCGAAGGGACAAAGGAGGGAGCGAAAGAAGAAAGAAAGAAATAGGTGCCGTAGTAGAGGCCCCCGGAATAATTTCGACCACCTGGGGATCTTTAACGTGTACGGACATCGCACAGCACACAGGCGCCTTAGCGTTTTTCGAACCCTGGACCAAGGCGAATTTTTCTTTACGTAGTTTCTGAGAAGGCTGTATAGCTTTCCTTTGTATCCGTATGGCTTCGCTCCGGTGGAAGTCAATGAGCAATTACTTCCTTATTAAGATATGCAGTAATGGGGAATGAATGAAAGTCCCTACCAGTCTCCGACACCGTCACCACGAAGAGGACGAAGACGACGACGACGACTGACAGCGCAGCCACGAGGACGTTGAGGCCGGAGATGGCGCGCTGGTGGCTGGTCTGCTCAGCCCTGAGGAAAGAGGTCGTAGTGCAGTCTGTTATGAACGCAGGCTGCTGCTCAAAAAAATTTGCAGTGGCTTAACTTGGCTAACCCTGGCATGCAGCGAAAAGCAAGCAGGCTTGCCAAGCGTCTGAGGCTCGTCCATGGCAGATCCGCTACACGATCGCGACAGCCGTTCTATATATACCCACACGACCACATGGCTATGACGTGGTATCACATGGTCTTACTACACCCCATCGAATGTCATCACGTGGTTTCTCATCACCCCAATAGATGTTCTTAAGGTCAAAGGTCACCCAATGTCAACGGTCAACTAAAGGTCATAGATGAAGGTCAGGAATCAAGCGTTCGACAACAATACTTTTACCACATATGGTCGTACACGGCTAACGTGGTTGGGCTGAAGGTTCTTAAAGGTCATTCTCCGGCCTACGCAACGACTGCTTTACCTGGCATGGTGAAGTTTTTCGCTTCAAGAACACTTTTATTGTCAAGTGTGGGCTTAAAGAACTGAGGTCAACGTCATAGTGCCTTAACATGCCAAAAGATATGCTTACCAGTGTTCTGAAAAAAAAAACGGATACGTAGTTGTTTGTTAAGTTTCTCTCTGAAAGCACCGAGACATTGAAGTTCAAGAAACATTCTTCCTGATCTGGGGTAAGCTGCCGTCATTGTTAGCATAGCTCGTAGAGCGACTGCGTCGGACTAGTGGTGGTCCATGATTTGAGCGAATCCTCATGAAAAATTCACGCCTGTGCACTTGCTCCTTGAATCCTTGTATTTTGGGCATTATTACGAACGGAGGTCGAAGTACAGCTTTTTATTGAAAAAAATTTGAAAATTGAAAAATTGTAAGACAGTGTTATGGAAATATTTAAGGCAATGGCGAATTGTTTTGATATGTAGGAAAATCTTTCTTTTAAAGTGTTTCCAGTGATCGCATCAAACAGTTATGACTGCCTCAGAAATTTTTTTTTTAATTGGTTCTGGGGGAAAGGAAATGGCGCAGTATCTGTCTCATATATCGTTGGACACCTGAACCGCGCCGTAAGGGAAGGGATAATGGAGGGAGTGAAAGAAGAAAGGAAGAAGGAAATGCCGTAGTGGAGGGCTCCGGAATAATTTCGACCACCTGGGGATCTTTAACGTGCACTGACATCGCACAGCACACGGGCGCCTTAGCGTTTTTCCTCCATAAAGACGCAGCCGCCGCGGTCGGGTTCGAAAATCACTGGGGAGCGCTTTTCACGATAGCAGGAATATCAATGGAAAAAATATTCAAGACTGCTGTTGGGTGATCTGCGGATATCTTAATTGTTATAGTGAAATCTTACATTGTATTGAAAAATTGCGTTCATAAACGGCTTCCAGATGAATAATGCTTTTGTCTGGAATTGCTGGGTATGGCACTCTGGGAAGAATTTCCAGTTAGCAGACGCGCAGGGTCAAAGTGGCCTCGGCGTGACGTCATCCGCCTGAGCGTTAATCAACGGGAGAGCTTTCCTTTGTCGGCGGGGAAACCAGTTCGCCGAGCAGCAGCGTTGGGGAGGCGGTTACTGAGTTGCGCGGTCATCCAGGGCTAATTGCCTTGCTGAAGGAAATTATACCGGAGACCTCAACTACAGCACCTCTTTCTTAATCTCTTCTCTCACTAGGATCGTTTATCCTTTCCCTTACGGCGTGGTTCAGATGTTTGCCGAGATACAACTATGTGAGACAGTTACTGCGACATTTCTTTTCTTCAAAACCAATTTTTTCCCCTGTGAGGCGGAGGCCAACTTTCCCACTGGTAAGGTGGTGTAACCCAAGTCTTCTTCTTCCTGCAGCGACTAACAACAGCGGCTTCCCCTTCCATCTAACAACGGCGCTCAAGAAACACAAAAACACAGGGAGAACAGGACGAACAAGAGCGCATTAGCAACTGATGCGTGGTCGAAGATAGACTTCTTTCTCACTGAGTTAGAATGCACCAGAAAATTCAGCACGTGTCACACAATCGGCACACAATCAGCACATGTAATAGCGAAAGCTGCATGACAGCACTACCGGTACGGCCATCAGATACCGAGGAACATGCGTTCTTTTTTCAGCAATAAAACTAATGTAGAACTTACACACAAGTCGTTACCTGCGGTGATTATATTCGAGGCCGCCAATACCTCTCCATCAAGTTTTTTTTCTTCCGTGCCCGATGATACTTGTCGCACCCGAGTTGGGCACCGTTTTTAGATGGATCATTACCAACTAGCCCAACTTTCTATTTTACTGGTCCCTTTCCATTTCCACGAAGCGTCGTGGTCCGAAGATAGTGGCATTATTGGTCACGGTGCGTCCAATTTATTTTTGATCAACGACCGATGCATCACGGGCCCATTATTGATGGTGATGCATCTTCGACTTTAACCGTCATTGCTGGGAGGCAGCAACAAATCGACATGTCTAGAGGAAGAGCGGACCATCTCCACCGAAACACCAGTGAGAGGAGAGCGGTACGGCCTCCTGCGGTGGGTGGCTGCCCAGGTCATCACGAGTGACCATGTGACTGGGCACAGATCAAGTGCACAGATTCCCCAACTTGAAATCTCAGGATCTCTGACTGTTCTTAAGCGGGCTTACGGCCTGTGTAAAGAAATATTCAAAACTTTCAGATGTCTTCTTGCGTCTAAAGTACATTCTAAATATGTGAACTAGCCTCTCCTGGAAGCTGTCCATCATCGTCTCATTTGCAACAGCAGTCCTCCGAGCCGGTGCCCGTGGCCATCGGCCTGGCTGAAAAGATAAACCCAGTAGAACCAAGGGCCCACATCTATCATCGAGCAGTCGGGGAAAGCACTTGTCAAGCCGATCGAGCTGCTCCGTGAGCCATATCGCCTCGGCACTCTGTTTGTTGTCTGAAATGTTCTAGGGCCAAGCACGAATCTTTGTTTGTGTAACGCCATTTGGTTTTATACTGAACATGTTCGTTCTGCTGCGTACGTGCTTTGTGAAGTGAAACTGCCAGCAACACAGGATTGGCCGCCGCTGACTGTAGAACTATTCATTGACTGAGTTCAGCATTTGCTGCCTGGACGAGCTTAAGTTTGAATATGTGTTGTTTTGGAAATGTTAGCCAGACTGACTGGAGAACACTGTTGGACAATATTGCCGGTTTGGTGGATCTAATTATCATATTTCGATTCAGCAGATGTTATCGGAATCTGATACAAAACTGAGCCTTCAAGATGAATGTGTACTTACATTAGAGAACTTTCTGGTTGAAGCAGCATCACATGTATACAACGCATGCAAATTGACCGATAAGTATAAAATTGATATTACTTGCGATAGCATAAACTCAAAGCTAGAGCGCTTGTCGGATGTAGTGTACATATTGCCCTGAATCTTTGCAGTATTTGTTCATTCTTCAAAGTTGCCCACACGTCGCTTTATCGCTTTGTTTGTGATTCAAGGTGTGACCAGATTTATCTCGATTAATCGCATCCAGGCAGACTTGATTCTACGTTGTTCCAGAATGTGTTAGTAACTTTGCACGTTTTATCTGGAAATTTCGCCACCAGGTTTAAATTGAGCACGGCCGACAGCGGCGGGTATTCTGTCCGACGACTGCCGAGAACGCTTGTTGCTACGCCGCCGATGGGCCATTCAGTCCATTCTGGACACAAACCAGCGTAATAAAGAGTTTCGTTTAGAAACCCTTATCACTCTCTTCCTGCACGCCGGATTGCCGTCACTACTATGTGGCAATAGCATGTTTCTGCTCTTACTGCATTGAAGAGACTTCTTTTCTTTCTTTGAGAAACCTCACAAGAGGGCACAGGTATATTCTGCAGGATGCCAACTCCTTAATCGAAGGACTCACTAGAGGAGCGGTCAAGCTTCCGCAGCCAGTTGTTACCACCGGCGTTCTGCACATTGAAATTGTGCGAGAAAAAATGACAGCGAAAGAAACTCTTGCCAGGTTCCGTGCAACGCGCCACCAAGGAGCTGCTCCTGAGCGCAATGGAGCACTTGTCTGTCGACAGCGAAGATTTGGATGTTTGCTCCAACGCACATCACCAGGACACAGTGACCACCAACGTCTTGTGGGCTGCCACAAGCATCTAACCGAAAAACTACATCCAAATAAACAAAGAGCTGCTGAATACCAAGAACGCCACCGCTCAGGAGAGAAAACTACAAACTCTCAACTAAACCACTAGCCAGAGATTAATAACGGTACTGAAATAAAGGTATTCTCTGGTTTATTCTTCTTGTGCCTGCCTCCTCTCTCTGGTGAAGGAAATAAAAGAAAACCAACCATTGTACCCTTGCTAGTATTAATTATTGCATCGCGAATTAAGGCGCTCTGATCATTATAAAGCAAACGTCGCGAATTCGCCGACGACTGGCATGGTGAACCTGCTTTTATGCGCGACACAAACGAGTGTAGCAAGTACTTCACCCACAGTACTAGGTGAAGGTACGTGACATCACGGATCGAGTGCGGAGGCCTGACGTTATTTACAAAGCTTTGGTTTGGTTTATGGGGTTTAACGTCCCAAATCGACTCAGGCTATGAGGGACGCCGTAGTGAAGGGCTCCGGAAATTTCGACCAACTGGGGTTTTTTAACGTGCACTGACATCGCATGGTACACGACCCTCTAGAATTTCGCCATCGAAATTCGACAACCGCGACCGGGATCGAACCCGCGTCTTTCGGGTCATCAGCTGAGCGACATAACCTCTGAGCCCCCGCGGCGGCTCTAGGAAGCTTTGGTTTGAGCTCCTAATAAGAATTAATTTGTCTTTACGAAATTTCTATGATGTCTGTATAGCTTTAGTAGCCATATGGGTGTGCTTGGGCAGATGAATTCACTAGCAACTCGGTGAAAGATACTTATTATGTTTTCCCTTCAGATACTACAAGCAGTGGAAAAATTCGTCTGAGAACTTTAACGTAATTGCAACAACCATTTCACATTCAAGCGTAACTCATTACCTTCCAAACTTGTGTCCTCCGAAGGGTGGTTTCCGGCTGGAAGCGGAAATATTTATGCATCATGAGGAATCGCAGTTATTCCCTGAACAGATGAAATCAACAAGCAGAGAAATCCTCAGGAGTAATTCGTTAACCGTGGCACAGTCCAGGAGGGTACGGTTTCTGTCGCTTTCGTAAGCACTGAGTTAATGACAGTTAGGCTTTCGTCGATCTTGAAGAGCAGCCTTGCACTAAATTGTCCGTTTCACTGTGGAGCTATATAGATATGCTTTCCACAGTGTGCATCGGACACGTTACAATGAACTTTTGGCATGCTGGCTAGCGATAAATAAGAGTTCAACAGACTGATGTGCCTTTATATGCGTCGCACCGCACATGTTTGAAAACTTGCAACACAACGGCAGGCATATCTCTGTCTTCCTGTTATTTTCGCGATGATTGCTGTGCAAGGAAGTTTCTCAGGAATAAACGCAGGCGGTTTGGCTGCCGAAACTTGACCGTTCGCTTGCTGTTCCACTGAAAATTATCTGCAGCTACACATGAACCTGCAGCGGTACTTGCTCTCGAAGTTGTGCTATGTCGTTATGTGGCAAGCAATTCTATTATGCCCACCACTTGGATATCCCAACGAAAGGTATGTCAGGAGCGATCGGCGAAGGGGGTGGGGATGGCAGAAGGCAGCTGACTGTACAGCTATCCCTTTTTATTGTTTACACCGAGGAAAAGCGGACTATTTTAGTTTTCTTACAATAACGCAAGGTGGGCTACTTTTTGACCTGCAAGAAATGCTGCTGCCTGTGTTCGCAAAATTGCTCCATGCTGGTGTGGTCAAGAGAGCATAACGTACCTGATGACGATGTGCGAATGGCACTCGTGTTCACTGAAATCAAAGAGCAGAAGAATCTGTGGCAGAAATTGAAACGTATCATGCGCCGTTTGAGCGATCTTCTCGTGTGGTCCGCAAACGTAATATCATACATGAAGCCAGCACATTTTTTGCAATTCTTTCCCTTTACTCGCAACTTTTATACAGAGCCTAAAATCTTCAGGCATTAGTAATAATTAATCGAAAAGTTAGAAAATTCGCCCCTGTATCCCCATTGGTATTACAGTTTATCGCAATTTTTGTTTAAAAACGAGGGTTAAAACAGGAGATATATTACTTTACTGATAGGAAACACTGTTGCCAATTTTAAGACAGTCGTGGCAAGCTTTGTGAGATGCGATAGAACCTATTCACTGCACGCATTTGTAGACAATAGAGCACGCTATGGACTATCTACCGGAAATTAGCAGCTTACAAGTCTTGCCTGGTCGTACTCAGACACACAAAAACAGCATTGAGAGCTTACCAGAAGTCATCAGGGTTGTTTGACTTGACTCAGCTAAAGAATATTGAAGGAAAGGAAGGGAAACATTACCAAGAATTGAAGACAGTTTGCAAAAATTCCCCGCGAAAACCAAGTGTATATCTGCTTCAATATGCACAGTTCACCAAGCGGTAATTTAGCCGCTTTAGTGCGCTTGAGTCGTTTCAGAACAAGGCATGACCTGAGCAAGCTTTACATTTTTTTCATTGTAAATTATAATACAGTTCAGACTGCATGAAACTTTATGGTGTCAACAATGCAAAATATTTGTTCGCAAACGTGCTGACAAATCTAGCTAGGATCTTGCTGCTCCTAAATATCAAGATCGCTTGCTAGTCTGTAAAAGCGCGCGACAAGAAAATTTGCTGTGGGGTAGGCGTTATAAAAGCCTACATCTGGAAGCAGCACGAATGATCTCTTTCGCCAAGATGTATTTAGTACTCCGATAACAATGACGTATGTGACTAAGCTTTTTTGTTTACGCCTATTAAGAATACTGATCTTTACGATCATCATAGGTACGCGCTTTCATTGCATATATAGAGGTGGACACAACACAAGATTTTTTTGCGCAGCCATAAGCCTTGTAAGTCTGTACGCTTTATTGACATGACCACTCGGCTGCTGTAAGCAAAATATTCCCCTCAGCATCAAAGACCACAACGGCCACCTCGATATCCGGTTCGTTAATGAAAGGAACGTGAACCGTAAATCGTTGAATACCGGAACCTGCAGCGCTAAACTTCACACTGTGCGAGCTCATTAAAAGTCCAACATGATCTCGACTGACAAGACGCATAACGATTAATACTGACATAGATTATAATAAGTACAGGCTGCAGCATTGCCAGCTTATGGCCTAGCAGTTATCAACTGTACAAACACCTGCGTACTTGCAATGCTATGCACCGATAAGGCCGACCGTGGAAATGCCTTCTCTAGGAAGATACGGCAATGGTGCACGTAATGGGTGCACACTTGGCGAAGGAACGAGAAAACCAAGCGAGACACTCACCCATCGCGGTGCGATTAGTTGATTCTTCTTTTTTTTTTCCAATACTTCACCTGCGTTGCACGCTCGTGTCTTTTTACTGAGCCGCGACAAATATTTATATTGATGGACTCAGTTTACAAGCGGTCGCTTTTGGCTTAATCCATTTAACAAATGGCTGTACTGCAGTTCACTTTCACACGTAGGCTGATCATTTTACCGCGGTTCAGCCGGACATTTTGCCTTCAGTCGTCACTTTTATAGCACAGCAACTAATGCAAAGATTCGTGTGCCATCATCATCATCATCATCATCATCCTGACTACGCCCACTGCAGGGCAAAAGCCCTTTCCTTGTCTCTTCAATTAACCGTGTCCTTTGCCAGCTGTGGCCACCCTATCCTCGCAAACATTTTCATTTCACCCGCCCAGCTAACCTTGTGCCGCCCCCTGCTACGCTTGCCTCTTTTTGGAATCCACTTCTTTACACTTAATGACGAGCGGTTATGTTGCCTTGTTAATTATTATTAATTATGATATTGCCTAATTTAGTATGTCATGCTTGGCCAATGCAATATGCATCGCAATATTGCGTTCAAGTGTACCAGAACCGATATTACAAGGCTCCGACCTATATATCTGCTGAGGCTTCATTTCTGACGACATTTCACGCTCTGGAAGTGAGAAAACGAAAGTCAGGAGGTCGTGGTCAACTTGTAACAAAAATTGAGGCTTATGATAGACCATCCTTGGGTTGGCACTTTATCTCGTCAAGTGGCCGGCCCTCGGTGACGCTCGGCGACTTTCAAAGCCCAGCCCGCCAGCTGTTTTTGCGCAGCTGAGTAGGAGCTGGACAACGCGACCTCCTATCTCTCGAGGTCAGTGAGTAGGCACTCAGTGATTGAAAATGCTTATTATGGATTTTAGTTAAGGCGAATGGTCGGACCCTCAGCCCAGGGATCCGCTAGGTTCGGCTGTCGTCTTGACCCCACACACCAGCCGTATTTGAATCCCGGGGTTCTTACGTTGTTCAATTTGTTACCCTGTCTAGTGTCGGATTTTTTTGGCATTCCCATACGAAGTGGTAAAGGAAGGCAATCTATCCACCGAATATGCAGTGTCAGCCTATGTCGTCTGTGGTACATATAAGCTAGTTTAGCTGGCCTAGTTTTGTTTCTTGGTTCTTGGTGAGCGAGGGGTCCGGTGGAGAGTACCCCCTTCTAATTAATCTGTGATGCTGGAGAGCATCACTGTACCCTATCAGTGAACGCTATCATTGAGCCTATCCCTGGTTCATATGTGTTATCATTAGAACGTGTCCGGTAAAGTAAGGCGCCAGTTGCGGCCTTGAGCGCCTTCCTTCCCTCCGTCTGAAGTTTCCGGGATGTCATGATAATGAATAGCGGATCAGTGTCCTGAGTTCTTAAAGGACGCTGAAAGCGTGTATGCACAGGAGTCCTCTGGTTTTCTGGAGTCTGCATGCACACTTTTCTGCATAGCCAGATAATGAATCAGGAGGACATATATAGCTTTCTGCGGACTTCGAGAAGCGCCTTCTAATAGACACGAGTTTAGTTTCTGACATAGCTTATCTTCGGCATTCTCTTCAGCATATAGCGTAGCCAAGATTATAAGGGCTCGAAGATAATTTTCGAACTTAAGCTCAGTGGCGGTAAGTTAGAGAAGCTCTGATGGTTATAGAATTATGAAAATTTCAGCTTCTTGGCGTCGGGCTCAAAAAGAAAATTTATGTAGACAAGAATCTTCAATCCATCAAAAAGCTTCACAGCGTGCATAGTGGCAGAGCACACAGAAACTCTGCATAACGCATATATTTCGCTTCTTACATCGGTGTGGAATACATTGGCTTTGTCATCGTCATTATATGAAGCCTAAAACGACAAAATCATTTGTTTACATCGCCCGCACAGATCATGCTGCGTCTTTCTAGTTCGTGGCGTTGATACGGCACTGAGAACTGTTAGCAGCATGCATAAACAGGCAGGACACACACTCGTCCTGTACATAGCGCACATATATCGCATCGTTCATTGGTTCTGTTACGTCTCGCCTACGACGCGCGGTATAGCCGGCGCGGATGCAACGGATGCCGCGGCTTCGTTCATCGCTGCCGCAACGCCTCCCGCCAAGCGCGTCCAGGCAGGTTTCAGTGCCACGTGTCGTCGTGCGTGCGTGTGTGTGTGTGTGTGTGCATGTTTTGCCCACGCTTGTCAAAGCGCGGCAGCCGGGGAGAGGAGCTCCCCAACTGGGAGGCGAGGAGGTCTGACCGGCGCCGGCCTGGCGGACGCGCCCGTCACGTCTGGACATGTTCAAGCGTCGCCGTATCGGACGCCTCTTCCCAAGCCGTTCCTTCTTGCCCTCGACTCCGAGGGTATAAAAGACAGCTGCGCCGGACGCCAAGAGAGACTTCGATTTCGCCCTTTGAGTAACGTGGTCGCCCTGACCGGCTGCTCTTTTGAGATGCCAGAATAAACAAGTTGTTCTGTTGCCAGTCGACTCATCCTTTGCCGGCACCTTCGGATGTTTCCAGCTTTGCCCCAGGCCGCCAGGCCAACGCTACCCTTGGGGCTTGCAACCCTTTTGCAACAACTGGTTGCCAGCGGTGAGATCCCGACAACGGAGGCCAGCAGCGAAGATATGCGGTCAACTGTATGCTGAGCAGCACAACGACCATCCGGGAGCAGTGCAACGAGCCCTGTGTGATGACTGGTTGCCTGCAGCGGAACGACTGCGCTGAATTCTTGGCTGCGAGGTTTGGTGAGTGCGGGACTTTCTTCTTCTGAGTTTTGCCAGGCTTTTGTTAGTGTCAGAAACAGAGCTGGTAATTGTGGTTGTCGTTGCTGCCGGGTTAGTTTGCGGCAAGACAATAGTAGGCAGTAGAGAAAGCAGCATTCGGAGCAGCCATGGATTTGAAGTCGTTGCGCAAACCGAAATTGCTGGAGCTTGCAAGAGAGTTGGGTCTTGATGTCTCAGACAAACTCAGAAAACCAGAACTGCTAAGGGCGATTCTTGAGTTGGAGGCTGAGGATGACGAGCTGTCGGAATGCCTTGAGACCATTGAGGAGAGGGAGCAAAAAGAGAAAGACGAGCGCGAACGTAAAGAACAAAAAGAGAAAGACGAGCGCGAACGTAAAGAGCAAAAAGAGAAAGAAGAGCGCGCTTTGGAAATGAAGCGTCTCGAGGTAGAGATGGAACGCGCTCGTAATGGAAGTCAGGCACACGGTGCAGGAGAACGAGTATCGTTCAAAATGACTGACCTGATGCGGCCGTTTAAGCTTGGAGAGGACATTGGTTTGTTCCTGGTTAACTTTGAGCGAACGTGCGAGAAGCAGGGGTTCTCTCGGGAAACGTGGCCACAGCGCTTGCTCACTTTGTTACCCGCCGAAGCGGCCGACGTAGTCGCTCGCTTGAAGAGAGAGGAGGCAGAGGATTTCGACCAAGTGAAATCAAGTCTGCTAAAAAAGTACAGGCTGTCAGCGGAGGCGTTCCGTCGGAAGTTTCGGGAAAATGAAAAAGGCAGAAATGAGTCATATACAGAGTTGGCCTACAGGCTTATGTCAAACATGCAGGAGTGGCTCAAAGAAGAGAAAGCGTTTGGTGACCACGAAAAAATTCTGCAATGTTTCGGGCTGGAACAGTTTTATAGTCGGTTACCTGAGAACGTGCGGTAGTGGGTCTTGGATAGGCCAGACGTTAGTACAGTGGCTAAAGCCGCCGAGCTAGCCGAGGAGTTTGTGACGCGTCGGGCTCGCGGAGCTAAGGACGGTCAAAAGGGTGAATTTGGCTCCAAGTCTGAGAGGCCGAAGTTCACACCCATGAGAGCATGGGGGGACACGCGTAGTGCGGATGCGAGTGAAAGCAGTCCGACCGAACGTAAGGAGACGGCGGCAGCCGAAGCCGAACGCAGAAAGCGGTTCGAGAGGAGGCAAGCGCGCGTGTGTTATACGTGCCAGAAGCCGGGTCACTTTTCGGCGCAGTGTCCAGAAACAAAAAGAAAAGTCGTGTGTTTGTCATTATGTAGCACTGACGAGAACATGAAGCTTCTCGAGCCTTACATGCGAGACTTCCTCGTGAACGGGAAAGAGTGCCGAGTGCTTCGTGATTCCGCAGCTACAATGGATGTAGTTCACCCCTCTTACGTAGAACACGATATGTTCACGGGCGAGTGCGCATGGATCAAGCAAGCCGTGGAAGCTCATAGCGTGTGTCTGCCCGTAGCAAAAGTGGTTATTGAAGGACCTTTCGGAGCAATTGAGACGGAGGCCGCAGTGTCATCTATGCTGCCCCCCCAGTACCCGTACCTATTTTCGAACCGGTCCGATCACCTCCTGCGCGAGAAGGGTCTTTTGTTTGGTGAGGCTAGCGTTCAGGCCTTAACCAGATCGAGAGTTCGGGAGCTCGCTGCAAAGGCGGTAGTTGCGGGGCCGACGTTGTCGAACAATGAGAAAGGGTCGGAGGCGCAGCAAGCTGATATTCAGAGCACGTCCGAACTGAATAAAATTGAGCCTGTAGCGTTGAAGGCACCAGGTACTGGAGAGGAAATGCCCGACACGGGAAAGTTAGAAGAGCTTCCGGTCGAGCTTCCGGGACTAAGCTCAGTGACGAACAGGGAAGACACTGATCAGGTCATTATTGACTTAATCATTAAAGCACCGCTGTCGGCTGAGCAGAAAACCGAACTACACCAACTCTTACAAGAGTTTCAAGGTCAGTTCTCTGAGAGGCCTGGTAGGACTTCTGTCCTTACGCATGATATAGAACTTACCTCCCCAGAGCCAGTACGATCCAAGGCGTACCGGGTGTCACCCCGCCAGCGCGATATTATGGAGGCGGAGGTAAAGAAAATGTTACAGCTCGGTGTTATTGAGGCGGGTGAGAGTGATTATACCTCCCCTTTGATTTTAGTTGAGGTACCGGGCAAGGAACCTCGTCCTTGCGTCGCCTACCGCAGGCTTAATTCCATTACTAAGGATCAAATTTATCCGATCCCTAACATCGAGGAGCGCCTTGAGAAAGTTAGTAGCGCTCAGTTTATTTCCACCCTAGATCTTGTCAGGGGTTATTGGCAGGTTCCACTTACAGAAGAGGCTAGTAGGTATGCGGCGTTCATTTCACCAATGGGAACATTCCGTCCTAAAGTTTTGAGTTTTGGTTTGAAGAACGCGCCATACTGCTTTTCAAGCCTCATGGACAAAGTGTTGCGGGGACAGGAAGAATTCGCTTTACCGTATTTAGACGACGTAGCGATATTCTCCGCATCCTGGTCTGAGCATATGGCACACTTGCGGGCAGTGCTAACCCGCCTGCGCGAAGCGGGCTTGACAGTCAAGGCTCCCAAGTGCCAATTAGCACAGGCCGAGGTTGTCTACCTCGGTCACGTGATTGGACAGGGTCGTCGCCGCCCCTCTGAAATAAAGGTGGCCGCTGTGCGAGACTTCCCGCAACCGCGCACGAAGACCGATATTCGGTCGTTCTTAGGTGTCGCCGGCTACTATCAGAGGTACATCCCCAGGTACTCCGATATCGCGGCTCCCCTGACGGATGCTCTAAGAAAAACAGAGCCCCAAACAGTCGTCTGGAGCGAGACAAAGGAAAGAGCTTTTAGCGCCTTAAAGAGCGCCCTAACAAGCCAGCCTGTGCTACGATCGCCAGACTACACAAAAGGGTTCGTTGTTCAGTGCGATGCTAGTGAGCGAGGCATAGGCGTTGTACTGTGCCAACGGGAAAATGGAGAAGTGGAACACCCCGTCCTGTATGCTAGTAGTAAGCTGACCTGTCGTGAGCAGGCGTACAGCGCCACCGAGAAAGAGTGTGCGTGTCTCGTGTGGGCCGTTCAGAAATTGTCATGCTACCTAGCCGGCTCGAGGTTTATCATTGAGACGGATCACTGCCCTCTCCAATGGCTGCAGACCATCTCTCCCAAAAATGGCCGCCTCCTGCGCTGGAGCCTCGGTTTGCAACAATATTCCTTTGAGGTGCGTTACAAAAAGGGGAGTCTCAACGGTAACGCCGATGGCTTAAGTCGAAGCCCCTAACGTGGGAATCCGCCTCAAAGTTGTTGGTTACTGATGTTTTCTTCCTGAGGCAGGATTTTTAACATATTGCTTTTGTTTAGTGTTTCTAAGGGATTATGTGCTTTCTAGTGCAATTTTCCAATTTGTGGACGCGTTCTGAGTGCTGCTTGACTACTGTAAGGAACTAGGCAGTAGTATAAAAGGGGAAAGAGCCTGGCAGAGCTTAGTGAGGGTTGTCTCGTGCTTGCTGACTGAGCGGTTGCGTTTCGGCGTAGTTCTAACGCTTGCTGGGAACGAGCACAAAAATGGCAACTCTCCTGAAGTGACTTTGCAGTGCCCTGTGTGATCCTGAACCTGAGAACGAGGCCTTCTCTGTGCGCTGCGCTCAAGCAACGTCGAGGGACGACCGGTTTCGTTTACGAGCATCATCGAGCGACATCCCTCTGGACAGCTGATGCAGTCCCCTGACCATCGGGATCTCCTTCTCCCGGCGGGGCGGTCTGTTACGTCTCGCCTACGACGCGCGGTATAGCCGGCGCGGATGCAACGGATGCCGCGGCTTCGTTCATCGCTGCCGCAACGCCTCCCGCCAAGCGCGTCCAGGCAGGTTTCAGTGCCACGTGTCGTCGTGCGTGCGTGTGTGTGTGTGTGTGTGCATGTTTTGCCCACGCTTGTCAAAGCGCGGCAGCCGGGGAGAGGAGCTCCCCAACTGGGAGGCGAGGAGGTCTGACCGGCGCCGGCCTGGCGGACGCGCCCGTCACGTCTGGACATGTTCAAGCGTCGCCGTATCGGACGCCTCTTCCCAAGCCGTTCCTTCTTGCCCTCGACTCCGAGGGTATAAAAGACAGCTGCGCCGGACGCCAAGAGAGACTTCGATTTCGCCCTTTGAGTAACGTGGTCGCCCTGACCGGCTGCTCTTTTGAGATGCCAGAATAAACAAGTTGTTCTGTTGCCAGTCGACTCATCCTTTGCCGGCACCTTCGGATGTTTCCAGCTTTGCCCCAGGCCGCCAGGCCAACGCTACCCTTGGGGCTTGCAACCCTTTTGCAACAACTGGTTGCCAGCGGTGAGATCCCGACAACGGAGGCCAGCAGCGAAGATATGCGGTCAACTGTATGCTGAGCAGCACAACGACCATCCGGGAGCAGTGCAACGAGCCCTGTGTGATGACTGGTTGCCTGCAGCGGAACGACTGCGCTGAATTCTTGGCTGCGAGGTTTGGTGAGTGCGGGACTTTCTTCTTCTGAGTTTTGCCAGGCTTTTGTTAGTGTCAGAAACAGAGCTGGTAATTGTGGTTGTCGTTGCTGCCGGGTTAGTTTGCGGCAAGACAATAGTAGGCAGTAGAGAAAGCAGCATTCGGAGCAGCCATGGATTTGAAGTCGTTGCGCAAACCGAAATTGCTGGAGCTTGCAAGAGAGTTGGGTCTTGATGTCTCAGACAAACTCAGAAAACCAGAACTGCTAAGGGCGATTCTTGAGTTGGAGGCTGAGGATGACGAGCTGTCGGAATGCCTTGAGACCATTGAGGAGAGGGAGCAAAAAGAGAAAGACGAGCGCGAACGTAAAGAACAAAAAGAGAAAGACGAGCGCGAACGTAAAGAGCAAAAAGAGAAAGAAGAGCGCGCTTTGGAAATGAAGCGTCTCGAGGTAGAGATGGAACGCGCTCGTAATGGAAGTCAGGCACACGGTGCAGGAGAACGAGTATCGTTCAAAATGACTGACCTGATGCGGCCGTTTAAGCTTGGAGAGGACATTGGTTTGTTCCTGGTTAACTTTGAGCGAACGTGCGAGAAGCAGGGGTTCTCTCGGGAAACGTGGCCACAGCGCTTGCTCACTTTGTTACCCGCCGAAGCGGCCGACGTAGTCGCTCGCTTGAAGAGAGAGGAGGCAGAGGATTTCGACCAAGTGAAATCAAGTCTGCTAAAAAAGTACAGGCTGTCAGCGGAGGCGTTCCGTCGGAAGTTTCGGGAAAATGAAAAAGGCAGAAATGAGTCATATACAGAGTTGGCCTACAGGCTTATGTCAAACATGCAGGAGTGGCTCAAAGAAGAGAAAGCGTTTGGTGACCACGAAAAAATTCTGCAATGTTTCGGGCTGGAACAGTTTTATAGTCGGTTACCTGAGAACGTGCGGTACTGGGTCTTGGATAGGCCAGACGTTAGTACAGTGGCTAAAGCCGCCGAGCTAGCCGAGGAGTTTGTGACGCGTCGGGCTCGCGGAGCTAAGGACGGTCAAAAGGGTGAATTTGGCTCCAAGTCTGAGAGGCCGAAGTTCACACCCATGAGAGCATGGGGGGACACGCGTAGTGCGGATGCGAGTGAAAGCAGTCCGACCGAACGTAAGGAGACGGCGGCAGCCGAAGCCGAACGCAGAAAGCGGTTCGAGAGGAGGCAAGCGCGCGTGTGTTATACGTGCCAGAAGCCGGGTCACTTTTCGGCGCAGTGTCCAGAAACAAAAAGAAAAGTCGTGTGTTTGTCATTATGTAGCACTGACGAGAACATGAAGCTTCTCGAGCCTTACATGCGAGACTTCCTCGTGAACGGGAAAGAGTGCCGAGTGCTTCGTGATTCCGCAGCTACAATGGATGTAGTTCACCCCTCTTACGTAGAACACGATATGTTCACGGGCGAGTGCGCATGGATCAAGCAAGCCGTGGAAGCTCATAGCGTGTGTCTGCCCGTAGCAAAAGTGGTTATTGAAGGACCTTTCGGAGCAATTGAGACGGAGGCCGCAGTGTCATCTATGCTGCCCCCCCAGTACCCGTACCTATTTTCGAACCGGTCCGATCACCTCCTGCGCGAGAAGGGTCTTTTGTTTGGTGAGGCTAGCGTTCAGGCCTTAACCAGATCGAGAGTTCGGGAGCTCGCTGCAAAGGCGGTAGTTGCGGGGCCGACGTTGTCGAACAATGAGAAAGGGTCGGAGGCGCAGCAAGCTGATATTCAGAGCACGTCCGAACTGAATAAAATTGAGCCTGTAGCGTTGAAGGCACCAGGTACTGGAGAGGAAATGCCCGACACGGGAAAGTTAGAAGAGCTTCCGGTCGAGCTTCCGGGACTAAGCTCAGTGACGAACAGGGAAGACACTGATCAGGTCATTATTGACTTAATCATTAAAGCACCGCTGTCGGCTGAGCAGAAAACCGAACTACACCAACTCTTACAAGAGTTTCAAGGTCAGTTCTCTGAGAGGCCTGGTAGGACTTCTGTCCTTACGCATGATATAGAACTTACCTCCCCAGAGCCAGTACGATCCAAGGCGTACCGGGTGTCACCCCGCCAGCGCGATATTATGGAGGCGGAGGTAAAGAAAATGCTACAGCTCGGTGTTATTGAGGCGGGTGAGAGTGATTATACCTCCCCTTTGATTTTAGTTGAGGTACCGGGCAAGGAACCTCGTCCTTGCGTCGCCTACCGCAGGCTTAATTCCATTACTAAGGATCAAATTTATCCGATCCCTAACATCGAGGAGCGCCTTGAGAAAGTTAGTAGCGCTCAGTTTATTTCCACCCTAGATCTTGTCAGGGGTTATTGGCAGGTTCCACTTACAGAAGAGGCTAGTAGGTATGCGGCGTTCATTTCACCAATGGGAACATTCCGTCCTAAAGTTTTGAGTTTTGGTTTGAAGAACGCGCCATACTGCTTTTCAAGCCTCATGGACAAAGTGTTGCGGGGACAGGAAGAATTCGCTTTACCGTATTTAGACGACGTAGCGATATTCTCCGCATCCTGGTCTGAGCATATGGCACACTTGCGGGCAGTGCTAACCCGCCTGCGCGAAGCGGGCTTGACAGTCAAGGCTCCCAAGTGCCAATTAGCACAGGCCGAGGTTGTCTACCTCGGTCACGTGATTGGACAGGGTCGTCGCCGCCCCTCTGAAATAAAGGTGGCCGCTGTGCGAGACTTCCCGCAACCGCGCACGAAGACCGATATTCGGTCGTTCTTAGGTGTCGCCGGCTACTATCAGAGGTACATCCCCAGGTACTCCGATATCGCGGCTCCCCTGACGGATGCTCTAAGAAAAACAGAGCCCCAAACAGTCGTCTGGAGCGAGACAAAGGAAAGAGCTTTTAGCGCCTTAAAGAGCGCCCTAACAAGCCAGCCTGTGCTACGATCGCCAGACTACACAAAAGGGTTCGTTGTTCAGTGCGATGCTAGTGAGCGAGGCATGGGCGTTGTACTGTGCCAACGGGAAAATGGAGAAGTGGAACACCCCGTCCTGTATGCTAGTAGTAAGCTGACCTGTCGTGAGCAGGCGTACAGCGCCACCGAGAAAGAGTGTGCGTGTCTCGTGTGGGCCGTTCAGAAATTGTCATGCTACCTAGCCGGCTCGAGGTTTATCATTGAGACGGATCACTGCCCTCTCCAATGGCTGCAGACCATCTCTCCCAAAAATGGCCGCCTCCTGCGCTGGAGCCTCGGTTTGCAACAATATTCCTTTGAGGTGCGTTACAAAAAGGGGAGTCTCAACGGTAACGCCGATGGCTTAAGTCGAAGCCCCTAACGTGGGAATCCGCCTCAAAGTTGTTGGTTACTGATGTTTTCTTCCTGAGGCAGGATTTTTAACATATTGCTTTTGTTTAGTGTTTCTAAGGGATTATGTGCTTTCTAGTGCAATTTTCCAATTTGTGGACGCGTTCTGAGTGCTGCTTGACTACTGTAAGGAACTAGGCAGTAGTATAAAAGGGGAAAGAGCCTGGCAGAGCTTAGTGAGGGTTGTCTCGTGCTTGCTGACTGAGCGGTTGCGTTTCGGCGTAGTTCTAACGCTTGCTGGGAACGAGCACAAAAATGGCAACTCTCCTGAAGTGACTTTGCAGTGCCCTGTGTGATCCTGAACCTGAGAACGAGGCCTTCTCTGTGCGCTGCGCTCAAGCAACGTCGAGGGACGACCGGTTTCGTTTACGAGCATCATCGAGCGACATCCCTCTGGACAGCTGATGCAGTCCCCTGACCATCGGGATCTCCTTCTCCCGGCGGGGCGGTCTGTTACGTCTCGCCTACGACGCGCGGTATAGCCGGCGCGGATGCAACGGATGCCGCGGCTTCGTTCATCGCTGCCGCAACGCCTCCCGCCAAGCGCGTCCAGGCAGGTTTCAGTGCCACGTGTCGTCGTGCGTGCGTGTGTGTGTGTGTGTGTGCATGTTTTGCCCACGCTTGTCAAAGCGCGGCAGCCGGGGAGAGGAGCTCCCCAACTGGGAGGCGAGGAGGTCTGACCGGCGCCGGCCTGGCGGACGCGCCCGTCACGTCTGGACATGTTCAAGCGTCGCCGTATCGGACGCCTCTTCCCAAGCCGTTCCTTCTTGCCCTCGACTCCGAGGGTATAAAAGACAGCTGCGCCGGACGCCAAGAGAGACTTCGATTTCGCCCTTTGAGTAACGTGGTCGCCCTGACCGGCTGCTCTTTTGAGATGCCAGAATAAACAAGTTGTTCTGTTGCCAGTCGACTCATCCTTTGCCGGCACCTTCGGATGTTTCCAGCTTTGCCCCAGGCCGCCAGGCCAACGCTACCCTTGGGGCTTGCAACCCTTTTGCAACAACTGGTTGCCAGCGGTGAGATCCCGACAACGGAGGCCAGCAGCGAAGATATGCGGTCAACTGTATGCTGAGCAGCACAACGACCATCCGGGAGCAGTGCAACGAGCCCTGTGTGATGACTGGTTGCCTGCAGCGGAACGACTGCGCTGAATTCTTGGCTGCGAGGTTTGGTGAGTGCGGGACTTTCTTCTTCTGAGTTTTGCCAGGCTTTTGTTAGTGTCAGAAACAGAGCTGGTAATTGTGGTTGTCGTTGCTGCCGGGTTAGTTTGCGGCAAGACAATAGTAGGCAGTAGAGAAAGCAGCATTCGGAGCAGCCATGGATTTGAAGTCGTTGCGCAAACCGAAATTGCTGGAGCTTGCAAGAGAGTTGGGTCTTGATGTCTCAGACAAACTCAGAAAACCAGAACTGCTAAGGGCGATTCTTGAGTTGGAGGCTGAGGATGACGAGCTGTCGGAATGCCTTGAGACCATTGAGGAGAGGGAGCAAAAAGAGAAAGACGAGCGCGAACGTAAAGAACAAAAAGAGAAAGACGAGCGCGAACGTAAAGAGCAAAAAGAGAAAGAAGAGCGCGCTTTGGAAATGAAGCGTCTCGAGGTAGAGATGGAACGCGCTCGTAATGGAAGTCAGGCACACGGTGCAGGAGAACGAGTATCGTTCAAAATGACTGACCTGATGCGGCCGTTTAAGCTTGGAGAGGACATTGGTTTGTTCCTGGTTAACTTTGAGCGAACGTGCGAGAAGCAGGGGTTCTCTCGGGAAACGTGGCCACAGCGCTTGCTCACTTTGTTACCCGCCGAAGCGGCCGACGTAGTCGCTCGCTTGAAGAGAGAGGAGGCAGAGGATTTCGACCAAGTGAAATCAAGTCTGCTAAAAAAGTACAGGCTGTCAGCGGAGGCGTTCCGTCGGAAGTTTCGGGAAAATGAAAAAGGCAGAAATGAGTCATATACAGAGTTGGCCTACAGGCTTATGTCAAACATGCAGGAGTGGCTCAAAGAAGAGAAAGCGTTTGGTGACCACGAAAAAATTCTGCAATGTTTCGGGCTGGAACAGTTTTATAGTCGGTTACCTGAGAACGTGCGGTACTGGGTCTTGGATAGGCCAGACGTTAGTACAGTGGCTAAAGCCGCCGAGCTAGCCGAGGAGTTTGTGACGCGTCGGGCTCGCGGAGCTAAGGACGGTCAAAAGGGTGAATTTGGCTCCAAGTCTGAGAGGCCGAAGTTCACACCCATGAGAGCATGGGGGGACACGCGTAGTGCGGATGCGAGTGAAAGCAGTCCGACCGAACGTAAGGAGACGGCGGCAGCCGAAGCCGAACGCAGAAAGCGGTTCGAGAGGAGGCAAGCGCGCGTGTGTTATACGTGCCAGAAGCCGGGTCACTTTTCGGCGCAGTGTCCAGAAACAAAAAGAAAAGTCGTGTGTTTGTCATTATGTAGCACTGACGAGAACATGAAGCTTCTCGAGCCTTACATGCGAGACTTCCTCGTGAACGGGAAAGAGTGCCGAGTGCTTCGTGATTCCGCAGCTACAATGGATGTAGTTCACCCCTCTTACGTAGAACACGATATGTTCACGGGCGAGTGCGCATGGATCAAGCAAGCCGTGGAAGCTCATAGCGTGTGTCTGCCCGTAGCAAAAGTGGTTATTGAAGGACCTTTCGGAGCAATTGAGACGGAGGCCGCAGTGTCATCTATGCTGCCCCCCCAGTACCCGTACCTATTTTCGAACCGGTCCGATCACCTCCTGCGCGAGAAGGGTCTTTTGTTTGGTGAGGCTAGCGTTCAGGCCTTAACCAGATCGAGAGTTCGGGAGCTCGCTGCAAAGGCGGTAGTTGCGGGGCCGACGTTGTCGAACAATGAGAAAGGGTCGGAGGCGCAGCAAGCTGATATTCAGAGCACGTCCGAACTGAATAAAATTGAGCCTGTAGCGTTGAAGGCACCAGGTACTGGAGAGGAAATGCCCGACACGGGAAAGTTAGAAGAGCTTCCGGTCGAGCTTCCGGGACTAAGCTCAGTGACGAACAGGGAAGACACTGATCAGGTCATTATTGACTTAATCATTAAAGCACCGCTGTCGGCTGAGCAGAAAACCGAACTACACCAACTCTTACAAGAGTTTCAAGGTCAGTTCTCTGAGAGGCCTGGTAGGACTTCTGTCCTTACGCATGATATAGAACTTACCTCCCCAGAGCCAGTACGATCCAAGGCGTACCGGGTGTCACCCCGCCAGCGCGATATTATGGAGGCGGAGGTAAAGAAAATGCTACAGCTCGGTGTTATTGAGGCGGGTGAGAGTGATTATACCTCCCCTTTGATTTTAGTTGAGGTACCGGGCAAGGAACCTCGTCCTTGCGTCGCCTACCGCAGGCTTAATTCCATTACTAAGGATCAAATTTATCCGATCCCTAACATCGAGGAGCGCCTTGAGAAAGTTAGTAGCGCTCAGTTTATTTCCACCCTAGATCTTGTCAGGGGTTATTGGCAGGTTCCACTTACAGAAGAGGCTAGTAGGTATGCGGCGTTCATTTCACCAATGGGAACATTCCGTCCTAAAGTTTTGAGTTTTGGTTTGAAGAACGCGCCATACTGCTTTTCAAGCCTCATGGACAAAGTGTTGCGGGGACAGGAAGAATTCGCTTTACCGTATTTAGACGACGTAGCGATATTCTCCGCATCCTGGTCTGAGCATATGGCACACTTGCGGGCAGTGCTAACCCGCCTGCGCGAAGCGGGCTTGACAGTCAAGGCTCCCAAGTGCCAATTAGCACAGGCCGAGGTTGTCTACCTCGGTCACGTGATTGGACAGGGTCGTCGCCGCCCCTCTGAAATAAAGGTGGCCGCTGTGCGAGACTTCCCGCAACCGCGCACGAAGACCGATATTCGGTCGTTCTTAGGTGTCGCCGGCTACTATCAGAGGTACATCCCCAGGTACTCCGATATCGCGGCTCCCCTGACGGATGCTCTAAGAAAAACAGAGCCCCAAACAGTCGTCTGGAGCGAGACAAAGGAAAGAGCTTTTAGCGCCTTAAAGAGCGCCCTAACAAGCCAGCCTGTGCTACGATCGCCAGACTACACAAAAGGGTTCGTTGTTCAGTGCGATGCTAGTGAGCGAGGCATGGGCGTTGTACTGTGCTAACGGGAAAATGGAGAAGTGGAACACCCCGTCCTGTATGCTAGTAGTAAGCTGACCTGTCGTGAGCAGGCGTACAGCGCCACCGAGAAAGAGTGTGCGTGTCTCGTGTGGGCCGTTCAGAAATTGTCATGCTACCTAGCCGGCTCGAGGTTTATCATTGAGACGGATCACTGCCCTCTCCAATGGCTGCAGACCATCTCTCCCAAAAATGGCCGCCTCCTGCGCTGGAGCCTCGGTTTGCAACAATATTCCTTTGAGGTGCGTTACAAAAAGGGGAGTCTCAACGGTAACGCCGATGGCTTAAGTCGAAGCCCCTAACGTGGGAATCCGCCTCAAAGTTGTTGGTTACTGATGTTTTCTTCCTGAGGCAGGATTTTTAACATATTGCTTTTGTTTAGTGTTTCTAAGGGATTATGTGCTTTCTAGTGCAATTTTCCAATTTGTGGACGCGTTCTGAGTGCTGCTTGACTACTGTAAGGAACTAGGCAGTAGTATAAAAGGGGAAAGAGCCTGGCAGAGCTTAGTGAGGGTTGTCTCGTGCTTGCTGACTGAGCGGTTGCGTTTCGGCGTAGTTCTAACGCTTGCTGGGCACGAGCACAAAAATGGCAACTCTCCTGAAGTGACTTTGCAGTGCCCTGTGTGATCCTGAACCTGAGAACGAGGCCTTCTCTGTGCGCTGCGCTCAAGCAACGTCGAGGGACGACCGGTTTCGTTTACGAGCATCATCGAGCGACATCCCTCTGGACAGCTGATGCAGTCCCCTGACCATCGGGATCTCCTTCTCCCGGCGGGGCGGTCTGTTACGTCTCGCCTACGACGCGCGGTATAGCCGGCGCGGATGCAACGGATGCCGCGGCTTCGTTCATCGCTGCCGCAACGCCTCCCGCCAAGCGCGTCCAGGCAGGTTTCAGTGCCACGTGTCGTCGTGCGTGCGTGTGTGTGTGTGTGTGTGCATGTTTTGCCCACGCTTGTCAAAGCGCGGCAGCCGGGGAGAGGAGCTCCCCAACTGGGAGGCGAGGAGGTCTGACCGGCGCCGGCCTGGCGGACGCGCCCGTCACGTCTGGACATGTTCAAGCGTCGCCGTATCGGACGCCTCTTCCCAAGCCGTTCCTTCTTGCCCTCGACTCCGAGGGTATAAAAGACAGCTGCGCCGGACGCCAAGAGAGACTTCGATTTCGCCCTTTGAGTAACGTGGTCGCCCTGACCGGCTGCTCTTTTGAGATGCCAGAATAAACAAGTTGTTCTGTTGCCAGTCGACTCATCCTTTGCCGGCACCTTCGGATGTTTCCAGCTTTGCCCCAGGCCGCCAGGCCAACGCTACCCTTGGGGCTTGCAACCCTTTTGCAACAGTTCAGAATACATTGGATTTGTCTCTTTGATTCGATTAAGCTTAAAATGGCATTATTATAATGCCGCCCGTTCCCACAGACCGCACTATTTGTGACACACGTAACTGTTATTACTTTTACACTTGCAGCAGTGATGACAATATTCTACCTAAACTTGTACAAACTAAGAGGAAAGGTTCTAAGCGATGCAAACCAGATGCAGCACCGCCACCACCTGTCCCTTTTCAGTCCGGCATTCAAAAGCACAGTTCTTGAAATGAATGCGGGATGACTGAGCACTCCCCACCGTCTACACTTGAGTTCATGTCTGTGCAGAACTGGCCGTCTCTGAGCTGCACGGCAAAATGCAAAACACCGGAGACCCCTTGAAACGTAATTATTGCATCTGTTTTCAAGAAAATTGTGCCTGGTAAAGCGTTATCTGACAACTGAAAAAATGACAAGGGCCATGGTGTTTTGTGGGCGCTATTTACATCATTTTTTTTCCTAGCTAGAACGAGGAGGCACATTCTGGCCGCGAAAATCATAAAAAAAATTCTCGACATTGTGCATGTTTGATCCAGATCTCAAGAGTTCAACGAAGAGAAACCTGGCCAACCCGGGCAACGAAGTGAAAAATAAGGGTGGGCATTTGATATCCACTCGAGCTTCGGTGGTTGGTGTATACTAACGCAGACGCAATCAGAAAATGCAGCCCAGAAGAGATAATATAAAATGCCATCAAAAAGGCGGGCATTATCGCAGGGGCATTTGTCGCAAAATAAGATACGTTCACAAAAGCTTCTTCCAAATCAGGGACTACAGTTTCGTGTAGACGATGAGCTGATGGCGTGATTATTTTCCGTCTCCACCGAGAACGCGCCCGTGACCATCTCCGTAGCGCGCTCTTCTTCCGGAGACGCCTCGTGCTTCACATCGTCGGCCTCCTTGAATACTTCGTCAGCTCCTCCAAGACCAGAAGCACCCGCCTGCCTCTTGTCCGATCACGGGTGTTCCAGGCGCTCTTCGGCAAGATTGGCGCCGTTTCTCTTCCTGCTGATGCGCCTGACAGTATTTCACCAGAACTGGGCCACGCAAAGCCAACGGAGGCAGGACGCCTCTCGCAGCAACGACGTCCGGATGCTAACTGCCGGGGATTTGCAATCCGGACTTGCCCTTGCCGATATCGAAGACTTCGGCTGCACTTTCTTCATGCGATTCGTTGTCTTGGTTCGCTGTGATGACCGACGCGGGCTGCTCTGTGCACTTCCGGTCGTTGGTACAGGAGCACTGACGGCCGTGGATTGACCTACGGCTGAGTCGTCCTTGTCGAGTGTAGATGCACCGCAGTCAAGACCAAAGAATAATAATAATAATTGGTTTTGGGGAAAGAAAAAAGGCGCAGTACCAGTCTCGTATATTGTTGGACACCTGAACCGCACCGTAAGAGAAGGGATAAAGGAGGGAGTGAAAGAAGAAAGGAAGAAAGAGGTGCCGTAGTGGAGGGCTCCGGATTATTTTCTAAGCCCTCAGTCGGGTTTTCAGGTACGTGGATGTGGTCAGAAAGACATGACAGGTTGGTGGTCGAAATTGTTTTTTTTAGGAAAGGAAATTGCGCAGCATCTGTCTCACTGCTCGGCGGACAACTGAAACGCGCCGTAAGAGAAGGGATAAAGCAAGGACTGAGAGGAAAGGAATAGGTGCCACAGTGGAAGGGTCCCGACTAATTTCGACCACCTGGGGATCTTTAACGTGCACTGACATCGCACAGCACACGGGCGCCTTAGCGTTTTTCCTCCATAAAGACGTAGCCGCCGCGGTCGGATTCGAACCCGGGAACTCGGGATCAGTAGCCGAGCGCTCTAACCACTGAGCCACCGCGGCGGGTCAAGGCCAAAGAATAAAACATGTTTTCAGGCTTCAGCGTAATCAATCAAGATCACGTGGCTCGGTGCGTCGCTGAGAACCCCTGGAACTCCCTGACGTCCTCCATTCACGTGCTCCATCACAGCAGCGGTGGTGGCCACCTCCCG